>NW_026586550.1:10652613-10669269 GCF_907164565.1 Psammomys obesus
TTTTTTTTTTTTTTTTTTTTTTTTTTTTCTTTTTTGGTTTTTGGAGACAGGGTTTCACTCTCTGTAGCTGTCCTGGACATGCTTTGTAGATCAGGCTGGCTTTGAACTCATAGAGATTCACCTGCCTCTGCCTCCCTGAGTGCTTGGATGACAGAGCTCGCCCAGTGCAGCTCTTTTTTTTTTTTTTAAAGATTTATTTATTTACGTATATAAATGCTTTATTTTCATGTGTACCTTCATGCCTGAAGAGGGCACCATATCCCATTACAGATGATTGTGAGCTACCATCTGGTTGCTGGGAATTCAATTCAGAACCTTTGGAAGAGCAGCCAGTGCTCTTAACCTCTGAGCCATTTGTCCAGCCCCAAAATTGTTGGTTGTGCCCCCCATTCCCACCCTGAGTTTATTTGTATCATCCCTGGCTGTCTTGGAACTCACTTTGTAGACCAGGCTGGCCTCAAACTCAGGGATCCACCTGCTTTTTCCTTCTGAGTGCTGGGATTAAAGGTGTTTAGTACCACCACCTTGCTGAAGGCAGAAAAAAAAGCATTTTGGGGGGCTTGCTTTCAGTTTCAGGGTCATGGCAGAAAGCAGGCAGGCAGGGTGCTTAAACAGTAGCTGAGAGTGTACATCTTGATCAGCCACAGCAGGCAGAGAAAGACTGGATCTGCTTGGGGCTTGTGAAACCATGACACGGCTATTCCAAGGCCACACCTGCTCCAACAAGGGGCCATTGCCATTCAAACCACAACACCCAGTGAGGACAGATCTTTAGTCCCTGGATTTTGAAACACAGTCTTTAAAAGAAAGATTTAAGGGGGCTGGAAAGATGGCGTAGCTGGTAGAGCACTTGCTGCAGAGGACCTGTGTTTGGTTCCCAGCACCCACATGGCAGCTCACAACAATCTGCAACTATAGTTTCAGACAACCCAATGCCCTCTTTTGTCCTCCATGGGCATGGAATGCATTTGTATATATTCTGGAAAACACCTATACACATTAAGTTACATGATGACAAATACATTTTTATTACATACTATTCACTGAAGAAAAAGAAATACAAAAGAATATGAAAGAATTGTTTATGGATGAGGGCAAAAAAAATGGGAAAGAATTATTAAGGGGTGAGGGCAAAGAAATATAAGGAAAGAAAGAGAGAGAGAGAAAGGCAGAAAATGTAAGGAGAATAAATGAGTAGGGTGGAGATATCAAGTAATAAATCGTCACTGTTACTTATGGCCTCCCTGTTGTCAAGGCTCTGTCTCCAGAGAGCATTCTCATCTTTTCTGTACAGCAGGACCAAAGAGATAAGGAGCTAAGAGATGGAGAAAACAGTGATACAGTGGCAGAGGGGAGTTCCGGCCTCCATCGCCTGTGATTCTCTCACACGAATGTGAATCTGTGCATGTCTTTTCTCACAATTGTAGTTTAATGATGAGAAGAAATTGATGAACTTTCACCAGAATCTTCAGGATATCAAAGAGGACCAGCTTAGTTTGGCTTCAATCCACTACATGCGATCCCATTACCAAGAAGCTATTGATATATATAAGCGGATACTGCTGGATAACAGGTCTGTGTTCTTTCCTGACCACTTAAAATCTCTGCCATGTTATTATTTTCTTTGTTCCTAATTTGGCTTTGAACCTAGTCTGCTTTGGACCTAGTTCTACCACATACTCAAGTCTGTTTCATAGATAATCTGGTGAGGTTAAAAGACTCTGGATATTGTTCACATTAGACTTCCTCTACCCTTTCTCTTTTACTGTTTTTGTTTTTAGTTTTATTATTTTATGTGTATGGGCTTTTTGCCTGCATGTATGTGCACCAAATGTGTGTTTGGTAGCTGTGGAGGCCAAAAGAGGGCATCATCTTCCCTAGAATGTAAATATTCTTTAGAATATATATAGTGTGTGGGTGTTTATATAAAATGAATATATTTTCACCTTCCTGTAAGAATTAGTTTTTACCCTTTGGAGATGATATTATCCTTTTTGAAATTTTATGGTGGCTGGAGAGATTGTTCAGTGGTTAAGCTTTGGAAGTGGCTCTTCCAAAGGATCTAGGTTCAATTCCCAGCACCCACATGGCAGCTCACAACTGTCTGTCACTCCAGTTCCGGAAGATCTGACCCCCCCCCACACACACACTCACACAAGCAGGCAGAACATCAATGTACATAAAAAAAAAAGAAAAAGAAAATGTATGGCCTTGGGGGAGGAGGAAAACTTAGAACAGAATATAATGAGAATGTCTGTTTCTTTGTATATTAGAAATTAATAATTTATAAAATAACAAAAAGAATGCATTATTTAATCCTGGACATGGCAGTTTACTGCTATAGTCCTACCACTTTAGAGGCAGAGGATACCGTCTTATGGCCTTCCTGGGCACCAGGCACAGACATGGTGTACACACATACATGTTATTAAATGAAAATCCCAGTTCCAAATATGGGCTGCATCCCTGTGAACTGTTGACCAGGAA
Organism: Psammomys obesus; assembly: GCF_907164565.1. Lineage (NCBI taxonomy): Eukaryota > Metazoa > Chordata > Mammalia > Rodentia > Muridae > Psammomys > Psammomys obesus. The sequence continues at coordinate 10,655,101 of NW_026586550.1, forward strand.
GGCCCTGAAGGCTCCTGAACAAGACAGGCTGTTGCTGTTGCCGTTGCTGTTGATTACTCAACAGAACTAGATGTTACCATAGAACTTGATGTCCTAATATTGAAGACTCCACATACTTCTGTTGCAAGATACAGAGAAATCTAGCTGGAACTGAGGTAGACGCTTCCTTCCCAGGTGTTTTACTCTTCTATTGCTATGAAGAGACACCATAACCAAAGCAACTTATAAAAGAAAGCATTTAATCTGAGGCTTAATTACAGCTTCAGACTGTGATTCCATGACCACCATTGTAGGGAGCATAGTGCAGGCAGGCATGGTGCTGGGGAAGTAGCCTAGAGCTTACATGCCATGACCACAACCATGAGCCAGCGAAAGAGAGAGCTAGAGTCAATTGGAAATGAGCTTGAGCTTTTTGAAACCTCAAAGCTTTCTCCCAGTGGCGTACCTCCTCTATCAAGACCATACCTCCTAATCCTTCCCAAACAGTCCCAGCAACTGTGGACCAAGATTTCAAATATGAGCAAATGTGGTCCATTCTCATTCAAACCATGATACCTGACTAGTGTTTGCAATGCTGGAAAGCTTTAGCCAACTGCTAGAAGAAAATTGTCATCAACACTCTTACTCAGCTGTGAACCTGTGTGCCAAACTAACAACATGCTAGGCAAGGTTGCCCACTTGTGCAATAATGCTGTAAATGTTATGAGGGCAATCAAATGCCTTCTGATTGGATTTGAAGCCCTTTCCTCAGGGGGAATTCATTTCTGGTCAAGCTGGTTAAAAGCCTATGACTATAAAAGTAATTGGCTCTAGGAGATAAGCTATTGTTGTTTTTCTACAGGGATATGATGTACCTCTCCAAGTGCCTTTTAAATGTTTATTCTTATACTAATAGATTACTGCTGCTGCAAGCTTTAGCTGGAAAAACTTTTTGCAATGGGTGGCATTGACAGTGGATACTCATAACAGGTGAAAGAGGTATTCCCTAAGTGAAACATCTATATCATTCCCTCAAGGGCTCAGGGAACATTAAGGAAGAGAGAGTAGAAAGAATATAAGAGGAAAGAGTAATATTTTAAAGAATGCTGCCTTTTGGCATATACTCTTGAATACCTAGCATCTATGATCCCTGTACAAAATTGGACCATTCACCATTCCAATATGGAGGAGGGGATTCTCACAAAGCCCTGCCCTTCCTTGAGGACTTATAGACAGTTGGTTGCTGAGGAGGGGCTTATGAGGTTTTACCTGAGGGTACAGAAGGAATTAATAGCTGCTGGGGAGAGAAAAAGAGAGACATTTCCATCAGTGGTTATATATCCACTGGAAAGTTGTCCTTGTTCCTAAGCATAACCCCTCATCCTTGTCTTTATAAGTAACCATAATTAAACTCACCAGTTCACACACATACACAAAAAGACATGAGAAGGGAGACAAATAGAAAGGAGGAAGGGGATGAGTGGGAATGGAAAGGGTAAAAGAGAGCATAATAAGGGCCGAATACATCAAAATACATTGTATGTGTATGTGAAAATGTCATAAACAAACCAATTATTATGTTTAACTAATACGCTAATAAAGACGTTTATAAAAGAGAAGTATATCAAAGATGATTTAAAGACACTCAAATGTTACAACTCAAAAAGAGAAAGAAAATGTACTAAGTATGTCTTGCTTTCTTCCTTCCAGGGCAGGTTCTTGCCTTATCCTCTTTGCCTTACTGTTCATTTGAGCGTGGCAGTTAGACATTTCTGTGACATATACTTCAGCCTGTGTCTTTCTGCTGACAGGGAATATCTGGCACTCAACGTTTATGTGGCGCTCTGCTACTACAAATTGGATTACTATGATGTGTCTCAAGAAGTCCTGGCTGTTTACCTTCAGCAAATACCTGATAGCACCATTGCTCTCAACCTTAAGGCCTGCAATCACTTTCGCCTTTATAACGGCAAAGCAGCTGAGGTAGGCATGCAGATATGTTTATACTTAGCTCAGTTTTAATGGAGGTTACTTTATAATAGTTCCCAAGTCGTTCTGTAAAACCCTAGGATCTATAGCTCTGTATTAATGCTCCTTGATTATTGCCAGTGTGATTTTATAGCCAAATAAATTGTATAAACATTTTTTTTTGAGACAGGGTCTCACTGTGCAACTTTGGCTAGCCTCCAACTCTCTGTGTAGACCATGCTGTCCTTGGCCTCACACAGATATGCCTGCCTCGGCCTCTGAAGTGCTGGCGTTAAAGGCATGCCATAAAATGTCTTGCCCTATATGAACTTTTTAAAAAAACTGATAGTCTAAAAGGAATTTCACTTCTGGATTATCTATGTTGTTCTAGTGTATTTCAGATAGTTTTACCTCCATATGTATGTTAATACAAACATTGAAAATCAAATGCTTCAGCTTCTTTCTCTAAAGTCTGTTCATAGCTCTGTAGTTGCGTGTCACCATCATGTGGCCAGTATACCGTATTAGAAACCTGGGTGCCTGTCACTTTCTTCTCCTTCATCTCCATGTCAGCATCCCCCATTTCCTATTAGTTATAAATTCTGGGTAGATCTTTCTTCCCCTCTCTTTCTTCCTCTCTCCCTCACCTTTTCTCGATGTCCATTGCATCTAGGGCTCCCATGTGTTCAAATCTGTTCAGCTGCTAATCGGGCGAAGTTAGGAACTCCTCGGATATTGTTTAGATAAGACCTTGTTTGCTCTTTGAGTTACGGCCTTCTTAGACTTGTGCTCCTTGCATTTATACTGTTTGGTGTTGGAGACAAGCTCATAGGCTCTTACTGTATAGCTCTGGCTGCCTCACGGCCCTGATCCTTCCACTTCAGTCTCCTAAGTGTAGCTTGGACAGGCGGGAGGCGCCATGCCTGACTGAAAAAGTCTAATTGTACAAAACACGATGTGAATTTATGCAAGTATGAAATTCTCAAATAACAAAAATTACATATATTAAAATTCTGCTTCTAAGGAACTCATAGTTCCCTCTAGTTCAAAACTGGCTTGTGTGACTTTTTACCTTTATGATCTGTTTTTCCCCTTCACTTTTGACATAACTCTTTACTTTTTTTTTTTTTGTCCCCCAAACAGGGTTTCTCTGTGTGTAGCTTTGGCTGTCCTGAAACTCACTCTGCAGACAAGGCTGGCCTCAAAGTCAGAGATCCACCTGCCTCCAGAGTGCTGGGATTAAAGGTGTGTGCCACCACCATCCAGCTTGCTTTAAAATAATAATTCCTCTATACTTTCTTAAGTTGTTTTCAGTAAGAGCATTAAACTAAATAATCTTTAATAATTTAAAAGTGTCATCTGAGCTGGGTGTGGTGGTGCATGCCTTTAATCCTAGCATTCAGGTAGGATCGCTGTGAGTTTGAGGCCAGCCTACTCTACAGAGCCAGACCAGGACAGCCAAGGCTACACACAGAGAAACCCTGTCTTGGAAACCCAGATCTGAGTCTCTGGGTTCCTAACAACTTTGCAGAGGCTATGAGACAGGCCAGGGCTTGCATAAGGCAGGCAGGCTGCCTGGGCACAGTGTTGGCACTCTCACCCTGTGCACAAAGTGAGAGGCATCCACTCAGATGCTGTCCCTAGGCAACTCGCTTGTCACCCTTAGCACTGGTGGCCCTGCCATGAAAGGTGCCATCTATTAAGGCAGGCATTAAGAGGCTTGTGCAGGCAGCTGCAGCGTGAGAACCACAGAACTCACTTGCTGATGGTGGTGCAAGCTGGCAAGCAAGCCCAGCCAAATATCCTAAGAACAGGTGGAATTAGGCGTGGACAGTTCATATCATATAAGTGAATGAAGCTTGTGGAATGAATCTGAGAAGAAAAGCATTTCCCCTGTGTTAGAAGATCAGGGATAGAACATCTTTAGAGTTTTAGAGAACATAATGTCTTTTATGATTTCAAAATAATCATGAAAAAAAGAAATAATCCTATGTCATCGTTGTATGTTGGTGGCATTCAGTGACTTTTTCAGGGCTCTATGTAAATCATATGTAAATTATCTCTATGAATGAGATAATGGAAGTGGTACCGCTACTAACTTGTCCTGCAAAGTAGTAAAGGCATTTCTTGATTATGCCTATTCTGGAAAACAAGAATAACAGATGCTAACAGACATGTTCTTCCGGTTGTCATCATTTCCTCAAGTTCTCTTCATTCCAAAGTTTGCAGTGACTTTTTTAAATGAAGTTTTTATTTTTTTTCTTCACAATTTATTATATATCCCATGTGAAGCCCCCTCCCTGAACTCCCCCAGTCCCACCCTCCCTCCATTTTCCTCTCATCCCCTTCCCCTAGTCCACTGAAAGGGGGAACTCTCCACTATTGCTATCTGCCTATAGCTTGTTAAGTCTCGTTAGGACTGCTTGGATCCTCTTCCTTCGTGGCCTGGCAAGGCTGCATCATCAGGGGCAAGTGATCAAAGAGCAGGCAATCAAGTTCATGATAGAGGCAGCCCCTGCTCCCCTCACTCAGAGATACACATGGAGACTGAGCTGCCAGTCAGCCACATCTAAGCAGGGGGTCTATGTCCTCTTCATGCATGGTCCTCTGTTGGTGCATCAGTCTCAACAGGACCCCCTGGGCTCAGATCTTTTAGTTTTGTTGGTCTCCTTGTGTGGCTCCTGTCCCCTCCATGCCTCTATTCCCACCACTCTCTTCCTCCATAAGACTCCCTGTGCTCTGCCCAAAGTTTGGCTCTGAATCTCAGCATCTGCTTTGATCCCCTGTTGGGTGAATCCTTTCAGAGGACCCTCTGTAATAGACTCTCATCCTGTTTCCTTGACTTTTTAATAAACAGCATCGAGAGAGAGAGTTGTGGAAAGTGCAAAACAGAGCTAATCTTGTCTGTATTGGTAAATATGTTTGTTTTGTTTGGTTGGTTGATTTTTTTTTTTTTTTGAGACAGGTTTCTCTGTGTAGTCTTGGCTATCCTAAAACTCACTCTGTAGACCAGGCTAACCTCAAACTCACAGAGATCCACCTGTGTCTGCTTCCTGAGTACCAGGATTAAAGGTGTGAGCCACCATTGCTCTGCCCAGTAAATATAGTTTTTTAAATAGTAATTTATATTACCATACAGTAAATTATTTATTTTTATTTACTGATTATTTAGTGTTTTGTTTTAATGTCTCACAATTTGAGCTTGATTTCATTAATGTTTTTTAGAGATTTTAGCTCACAGAACCCATGTTGGATGTTAACCACCTATAACTCCATTTTGAGAGGTATCTGATGCCTCTGGTCTTAGGAAGCACCCATGCTCCTGTACATACATCCACACAGAAATACACACACACACACACACACACACACACACACACACATATAATTTAAGAAAATAACAAGTTGGGTGTGGCGTTGCATGCCTTTAATACCAGCATCAGGAGGCAGAGGCAGACAGATCTCTGTGAGTTCAAGTCCAGCCTGATCTAAGCTAGCCAGGGCTACCTAGAGAGAACTAAAAAATCAAAATAAAGAAATAGCAAAATAAATCTTAAAAAATAAGAAATATATGCTTATTACTTTAATAAGTCTTTCATTTTTATATTTCAGGCAGAGCTCAAAAGCTTGATGGACAACGCCTCTTCACCCTTTGAGTTTGCTAAGGAACTCATCAGGCACAATCTGGTGAATAGTTTCTTTTTTTTTCTTTTTTGGAACATTACAGCAATTAAAGATGAATGAAATGAGATGCCCCAACAAATCCTGAGCTACTCCAGGGAGTGCTGCCTTACTGTGGAAGAGATAAAACGGGTTCCAAATACCAGTCTCTTTCCTTAGGACACTTTTGTTTTGCTTTGGTTTTTGGTTTTTGTTTGTTCGAGACAGGGTTTCTCTGTGTAGCCTTGGCTGTCCTAGACTCACTTTATAGACCAGGGTGGCCTCAAACTCATAGCAGCCCCCCTACTTCTGCCACCCTGAGCGCTGGGATTATGGGAGTGCACCACCTCGACTGGCTCCTTACAACATTTATGTCGTTCGCATTTGGGAAAAAGAGCAAAGCATGGAGACAAGTATTTCTTGTCCTTGGGAAAAAAACAAAGGAACCATCCTCAAAGGTTAGAGTAGGTGGGGACGATTGCCTCATCTTTGAAGACTGTCTGAGCTTTTGAAGGTTTATTTTAATCTAGGGCGTGAATCTAGAACAAGTGTGACACATGTAAGATGGCCAGAGGATGCCTGTAAGTCAAGTCTGCACTGGAGAAGGTGGAAAGTCATGTTGGATGAGTAATGGTTCAGGGCTGGATTGTGACTACCGCTGCATCAGAGAAATCTAAGCTCAGCTGCAGTTGTATTCTCTCATCATGCAACACAGTAAGATGCAGACAGCATGTACTTCCAAGCCAGGCACTGGGAGCGCTGAGCAAATGGTCTTGAATGGTGGCTCTCAGCTTCCTCATCTGAAGACAGTAGTAACAGAAACTAGAGCTTCTCTGTCTGCTTTGTTTCCTCTTCCTCCTTCTCCTCTTCGTCCTCCTTCTCTTGGTGAGACAAGATCTCATTACATAGCCCTAGCTGGCCTGGAACTCTGTATAAATATAGACCAGGCTGGCCTGGAACTCAGCCACCTGTCTTAGCCTCCAGTCTCCAGCGCTGAGACTAACATGTCACCACACCCAGCCGAGTCTACTTTTTGAGGTCATGTGTGGAATTTTGTACTCATGGCATCAGCAGCAGCACTTAAAAATTTTCAGGCCTTTCAACCTGTAGTAACCAGCCCTTAGCTGGCTGAGCAATCTTGTTTTTTGTTTTTTAACTTTTCTTGGTAACACCCACCATCTGATGGAATTCTACCAAGAATGTTGTGATCTTTACTGCCATGTTAAAGCCTGCAATGTCAAGCTGCAGATAAGCATGAGACAAGAGCACAGAATAGTCCTTTGCATTTAGTTAAAAGGGCGAAATTGTGATGTTTGAGAGTAAGTTGACCAGGGTGCTGGGAGCAAAAGACACATTTGGGGGAGGCTAAGGAGTGACTGGGTAAGAGGAAATTAGCAGGCAGCTGCAGCTTTTGGCAATTAGCATTGAAAGAAAAATAGGGCATTCTCCAGAGGGAACAAAGGAACCAAGTGGAGATTTTACAGGAGAACAGAAACCTTTGTGTGTGCTCCAAGTTGAGAAGTAGGGCTGCTAGTTTGGGAAGACTGAAGATACAGTGATTAATGGAGTTAGAAGTCACAGGATCAAGGAAGCAGATGAAGAAGTCCCCTTGTTAAAGAAAGGGACATTAAAAAGATGAACCAGAAAAAAAAATTATCAAAATGAGTATTCTGAGTTGGGAAAAAATAATGTAGTTCATGCTTGATGCCTTATTTGCATTGTATCTGTGGACAGTTTACTGTGTTCTGAACACTTGGTAGACTCTAGGAATTGAATAGTGTGAGAATATGGTTTTAAATTTTTATGATGGTTATTTTTATGTGTACATATGGAGATGTGTTTTCATGGTGCACGTGTGGACTTGTGGCATCAGAGAACAATTTGCTAGAGATAAGAATGTGGGTCCTGGAGATTGAACTCAGGTTGCCTGTCTTCCCAGCAAGGGCCTGCACCTGCTGAGCCAGCTCTCTTTAACTTTCACTTTAAACTTTAAACTTTTTAACTTTATCATTTGACAACATACTTGTCTGCTTTTCTTTTAAAAATTTAATCACGTTTGTTAGCTAATTTATTATGTGTGCATTTATGCACGTGCAAGCACATGCATGTGGCATACGTGTGGGAGTCAGAGGACAACTTATAGTAGCTCTCCTATCACGTGGGTCCAGGGATTGAACTCAGGTTGGCCAGCCTGGTGGCAAACATCTTACCTATTGAGTCATCTCGATTGAGTCATCTCGTTTGCCCTTGTTCGCTGTCTGAAGGCCTCCCCATACTTGAATAATTTACATGGTTGCAGGGGAGTGACTTGGTGCTGCTGTAACTCCACTGCTTAATATGGTAGCAGACATATAGGTACTAATGAACACTTGTAGAATTAAATTTAATTACCTACTGTATGCCACACAGCCCATTTTAACTTGTTTAATTAATGATAATTATGTAGGAAAAGAGGAAACAGGCTCTGGAAAGTTTTATGTAAATGCCATCGTGGGCTTTTCATTTTTGTGATGCTGAGGTGACAGTTTCCCTGTGAAGCTCAGTGTGACCCTGAACTCACTTGCACTCCTCATACCTGCCTCCTGACTAGTGGGATCCCCAGGGTGTGCCACTACTCCCGGGCTGCTTAGCATTTCCAGTGACATGTGCTTATGTGAACACTCTTTCTTTCTGTGCAGGTTGTTTTCCGAGGAGGCGAAGGGGCTTTGCAGGTTTTGCCTCCCCTGGTTGATGTCATTCCTGAAGCTAGGCTGAACCTAGTGATTTACTACCTTCGTCAAGGTAATGAGATTTGTCATGTTCTGACTTCTGATGAATATTTTAAATTTTAGAATAGTTAATCTGACTGTTAGGTGTATACATTTTAAATGCATAATGCTTCCAAAGATATATTTGCAACAAGTTCATGAAAAAAAAAAAACAATTAATACCATGTAATGGTTTTACCTTTTTCTCCTTATCTTCTCTTTCTTCTCCCATTACTACATACCTCTTCTCCCTCATTCTGTTTTTCTTTCTTTCTTTCTTTTTTTAATCTTACTGTTCTGTCTTTGCTCTCTGTCAATTTCCTTTTGGGTCTTCAATTTTTTTTCTATTTTCTTTTTCTTTTTTATTTTTATTTCTTATTCTTTTCTTATTTTCTTTTTCCTGTTTGTCTTTTATGAAAATGTACATTCATGCAGGCAATGGTGGTGTACACCTTTAATCCCAGTATTCTGGGATTAAAGATCTCTGTGAGTTTGAAGCCACCCTGGTCTACATAGTGAGTCCAGGACAGCCATGACTATACAGAGAAACCCTGTCTTGAGAAAAGAAGAAGGAGGAGGAGGAGGAGAAGGAGGAGGAAAGAAAAAAAAAACAGGAAAAAAACAATATACACTCACATTTTCCTATTGTTGTTAAATCATCAACTTTTGTACTTGCTCAAAATATGTGCATCTCTGGCTTTGTAGTCCAGCTAATTTGTGAGAAATGCTCTGACTTAAAGAGAATGTGATATCTAATGCTGTCATGTTAGAGACCTTCTTGGAGCAGCTTTTTCCAGAACTTACCAGTCTAGCAAACTTGGTTATGGATCTCAACCTAGAAGTGCGGCTTTTTCAGAGCCCAACCAGGCAGCTTATTCCTCACTGAGAACAATGTGTTTATTTTGTGAGAACACGTCTTGTAGATAGTCCTCTCTATATGATAGATAAGCAAAAAGAAATTTGTTTTTAGATATGAATTAATGAACAAGGGAATATATTTTTCAAATTATTTTATTAAAAATTTCTAGTATCAACAAAAGTAAACAGTAGAACCTCCAAAGACTCCAGATTAGCCAAGTGCAGTGGCACATGCCTGTAATACCAGTATTCGGGAGGCAGAGGCAGGCAGATCTCTGTAAGGCCAGCCTAGTCTAGAAAGTGCATCTGAGACAGCCAAGGCTACACATAGAAATGCTGTCTTGAAAAGCTGTGAAAGAAAGAAAGAAAGAAAGAAAGAAAGAAAGAAAGAAAGAAAGAAAGGAAGGAAGGAAGGAAGGAAGGAAGGAAGGAAGGAAGGAAGGAAGGAAGGAAGAGAGAGAGAGAGGAAGGAAGGAAGGAAGGAAGGGAAAGAGAGAAAAAGAAAGAAAGAAAGAAAGAAAGAAAGAAAGAAAGAAAGAAAGAAAGAGAAAGAAAGAAAGGAAGGAAGGAAGGAAGGAAGAAGGAAAGAGAGAGAGAGAGAGAAAGAAAGAACGACACACACACACACACAAAAAAAACAAAACTAAAAACTCCAGATAGGCTGGGTGTGAATGGCGCACACCTTTATTTTCTACACTCAGAAGGCAGAGGCAAGTGGATCTCTTAAGTTTGAAGCCAGACTGTTCTACATAGAGTTCCAGCCACAGTGACACTGTCTACAGTGTTATTTCACTTTTGTGTATGTAATGTGTATTTCTTGTTCAAAAGGAGGGGCATTTTCTTATTTAAATACAAATCTATTGACAGCACTGAGCCTAAAGGATGTCTCTATGATAGTGCTGGCATTGAACTCACAGAGATCTGCTTCCTGAGCATGGAAATAAAAGGTGTGCGCCACCACGACCGGCCAAGGAGGTCCTGATTCCAGCTTCAACATGCCTGTGAAAGTGCCAGGTGTTGTCATGCACTGTGATTACCACCCTGGAGAAGTGGAGACAGGAGGATCCTGTGTCTCTCCAGTCATCGAGTCTAGCCTAATTGGTTTTAAAGTGGGTGGATCATATGCTTGAGAATGACAACCGGGGTTGTCCTCTGGCCTTCACATACATGCACACATGACATGCATACATGCATTTTTGAAAAGAAAAATAATAGTTTTCTTTAGGATAGCTACATAGCCTTAAATTTGGAGAATTAGAGGTCAGGTAAAACATAGTGTGTGTGTGTGTGTGTGTGTGTGTGTGTGTGTGTGTGTGTGTGTGTCTGTGTGTGTATGTGAGCGACCTTGCGCCTGCTGTAAAGCAGTCTGTTACCCTCAGCCCCATTTGTATGAATATTTAAATACTGCCACTCCCTACTTTCTAGTGACTGCATTAGAGAGCTTTGCTGGAACACACGCTCATCTAACTGCTGATTTCTTACATTTCAGATGATGTACAGGAAGCTTATAACTTAATCAAGGATCTGGAACCTACTACACCACAGGTAATTGGAGCTTTCCATTTCTGTTAAGCCAGTGCTGTGGAGAGCAGCACTGTAGACACAGCTGAAGACGGATTCGAGAAGGTTCCAAGAGGACCATGTGCACTGATGGTTTCGTAAGAGTCAATGTCTGCGATTTTGTTTTGTTTGGTTGTTTGGTTTTTTGTTTTGTTTTTCAAGACAGGGTTTTGCTGAATAGCCCTGCCTATCCTGAACTCAATTTGTAAACCAGGCTGGCTTCGAACTCACAGAGATCTGCCTGCCTCTGCTCAAGCTTTTAGGGAATCAGGTAACTATTAAGAGACTTGTGTAACAACAACAGCAACAAAAGCCCAGCTGGCCATGGTGACACATGCTGTGATCCCAGCATGCAGGAAGCAGAGGTAGGCGGATTTCTGTGAGTTCGAGGTCAGCCTGGTCTACAAATCGAATCCAGGACAGCCAAGGATACACAAAGAAACCCTGTCTTGAAAAAACAAACAAGAAAGAGCTAAACTTGAAAATATTAAATCTCTTAAAAATTAAATCTATAGTTCTAATGAAATGAATAACTACTGTATGAGTCTGTAAATTCTTTTTTCCTTCAGTAGATTGTTAACTCCTTACGGTCTGTGTCTGTTGTATCTCCAACACTGTGTATGCTAAGTACATAGAAAGCATCCCTTTATTGAATAAAAGACTGAATGAAGCTGGCAAGATGGCTTACTGGGAAAAGCTCCTGCCATCAAGCTGATGGCCTGAGTTTAATCCCTGGCATCACATGGTAGAAGGAAAGAAACAATCCCACAACTGTACTCTATGTTCTGACTTCCACACACATGCTCTAGTGTGTACACACACCCACTTATACAAGCACACACACACACACACACACTCACTCTAAAGAGTTGTTTTTTTTTTTTAAGAATAGAAAGGAGACATCTGAATGAAAAATACTTCCAGACCTTTTCTTTTTTTTTTTTTTTTTTTTTTTTTAGACAGGGTTTCTCTCTGCAGCTTTAGCTGTCCTGGAATAGGACCAGGCTAGATCAGGCTATCCTCAAACTCAGAGATATGCTGCCTTGGCCTTCTGAGTGCTGGGATTAAAGGTGTGCTTCACCACTGCCTGGCTAGAATGAGCCCTCTTAATAAAAGCTAATGATACTGCTGAGTAAGGTATTGTTAAGTATTTTTGAGCCAAAATTGAAAAAATAGGATACAGATGAGGCCACAGGACTATAGAAGAGAAAGTACCTTATAAGTTGGTATCAGATGTTGTTTTTTTTTCTTTATGAAAAGGATCAAAGTGTAGTTCTTGTGACATTGGAAAGGGGAAATGATATATACATAGTGATCATTGTTTTTCTGTCCTTTTTTTTTTTTCCATGGTGGTCATTTTTTCACAAGCACTGTCTACCCTCTTCTTTGAGACAGGGTCTCTCCTTGGGCTGTGGCTCACTGATTGTGTTAGGCTGGCTTGGCTATCAGTCTCCATAAATCTGCCTGTTTCCACCTTCCCAGACTGAGATTTCAAGTGGCTTTTTACATGGGTCCTAGTAATTGAACTTGGGTCCTCATGTTACATGGCAAGCCCTTTGCCAACTGAGCTATTTCTCCAGTCTCCCACTGAGTTATTTCTGCTTAAGAATGAGCTTTTACAATGACAAACCCTACTGCATGGACACTTGCCTGCTAGACATCAAATCAGACTCCTCACCCTTTCATAAGCCAGGGATATAGCAGAGAAAAGCAGGTCCACAGATGAAGTAGAGTTGGTGCAAGGGGGCAACAAGAAAGCCCACATAACTGCGATTGGTCTGATTGTGTTTTCCCAGGAGTATATCCTCAAGGGAGTTGTCAATGCAGCCCTTGGCCAGGAAATGGGTTCGGTGAGTATGAAATCATTGATAATCCATATTTTGCAAAGTTATAGTTATTTAAAACTGCAATGGAGTACCAGAAAGCAAACACCCTTTTGTTTTCTGATTTTTTTGGTTCTGTTGCTCTCCTTTTGGAGCTCCTGTCCCCTCCAGGTCTTTCTATCTCCCCCTTCTTTCGTAAGATTCCCTGCACTCTGCCCAGAGTTTGGCCATGAGTCTCAGGGTAGACTCTGAGACTCTGCAGACTTTATACTCTGCAGGGTAGAGCCTTTCAGAGGCCCTCTGTGGTAAGCTCCTGTCCTGTTCCCTGTTTTCCCCCTGTTATGATGTCCATCCTCTTTGCCTTTCTGAATGAGGATTGAGCATCTTACCCAGAGTCCTCCTTCTTGCTTAGCTTCTTTAGGTGTACAGATTTTAGTATGTTTATCCTATATTATATATCTAATATCCACTTATAAGTAAGTATATACCATCTGTCTTTCTCCTTCTAGGACACCTCACTCAGGATGATCTTTTCTAGGTCCCACCATTTGCCTGCAAATTTCATAATTTCCTTTTTTTAATTGCTGAGTAGTATTCCATTATGTAAATTTACCACAGTTTCTGTATCCATTCCTCAACTGAGGGGCATCTGAGACTGATACTCCAACCATGGACCATTTATGGATATAAACTAGAACCCCTGCACAGATGTAACCCATGGCAGCTCAGAGTCCAAGTGAGTTCCCTAGTAATGGGAACAGGGACTGTCTCTGACATAAACTGATTGGCCTTCTCTTTGATCACCTCCCTGTCAGGGAGGTGCAGCCTTACCAGGCCACAGAGGGAGACAAGCAGCCACTCCTAATGAGACCTGATAGACTAGGATCAGGTGGAAGGGGAGGAGGACCTCCCCTATCAGTGGACTAGGGAAGGGGCATGGGTGGAGAAGAGGGAAGGAGGGTGGGATTGGAAGGGGAAGAGGGAGCTACAGGTGAGATACAAAAGGAATAAACTGTAATTAATAAAAATAAAATATTTAAAAAATAGTAATTTTTAAAAACTGGAATGGATACTGATGTGCAAGCAGTAGCACGCTTACCATCACTGGGTTTCTTCTGCAGGTCCTTTTGCTCTGTTGTTGGGGGGTGGGGTGCTAGGAATCAAACTTTTTGCATGGTAGACACTTGCACTGTGTCACATCCTCCATCCTTCAGGTCCTTTTAAGTTTTAAATCCTCCCATCCAGGATCTCTGTAAAAACAATTCTATTATGTAGCGTTTAGGGTTTTTGGTTTTTTTTGTTTTTTTTTTTGTTTGTTTTTTTGTTTGTTTGTTTGTTTGTTTGTTTGTTTGGGCTTTAACCATAAAACTTGCTACTTTGTTTAAAAGAGCCCTAATGTAATAAGGTCATCTCTTCATTGACAAATACAGAAAATGGATTTGGCTTCTAGAAATTGAGAAAATTCTTTCTCTAGAAAAAGCTTTTGTTAAGGTACTGAGAATATACTCCCATCTTGTCTAGGAAAGGTTTCTTTCTTTCTTTCTTTCTTTCTTTCTTTCTTTCTTTCTTTCTTT
>NW_026586550.1:10669669-10672415 GCF_907164565.1 Psammomys obesus
CTTTCTTTCTTTCTTTCTTTCTTTCTTTCTTTCTTTCTTTCTTTCTTTCTTTCTTTCTTTCTTTCTTTCTTTCTTCCTGGAGGCAGGGTTTTTATGAGTCCTGGCTGTCCAGGAATTCACTCTGTAGGCCAGGCTGGCCTAGAAGATTTGTCTGCCTCTGCCTCCCAAATGCTTGGATCAAAGGTGTATACCACGGGGTTGTAGAGATGGTTCAATGGTTAAGAGCACTTTCTGCTCTTCCAGAGGCCGTGAACTCAATTCCCAGAAATCACATGGTGGCTCACAACCATCTATCCTGGGATCTGATGCTTTCTTCTGAATACAGTCAGAGCACTCATACACATAAAATAGATAAATAAATCTTTTTATTTTTAAAGTGAAAAAGAATAAAAAGGATGTGGTTTTTGTTGTTGTTTGTTTTGTTTTTTAATTTTAGTTTCTTGAGGTAGGATCTCATGTACTATGTCCTCAGGATGGCCTTAAACTCACAGCAATTTTCAATCTTCATGCCTCAGTCTCCCCAGTGTTTGGTGGAAAGAGCTTCTTATAACTGTGAAAGCAGTCCAAAGTTAGGCTGCTGTTGGGCATGGTGGCACACACATATAATTACAGCACTTGGGAGACCAAGGGAAGAAGATCTCAAGTTCAAGAATAGTCCAGATTACATAGTGCAACCCTTTCTCATTAACAGAGAGACAGGCACATAGACAGACAGATAGATAGACTAAAGCTCTTATCCATGTCAGTGTAGCATAGTAGTTCTTTATGAAACAAAGGATGAAATAAATAAGCTGTTCATCTCTGGGTCTCTCAATGTAGGCCGCAAATATTTACTACATAGATAAATGAGTCTAATAAATAATCCTTGTTATGTCTATAGCACCGATATAAGTGCGGACACAGAGAATTACATATTTGTTGAATGTGTAAATTAATTTATTTAATGCCTGGATTTTAGGGTGGAATTTTGAGGTAGGTTTTTTTTTTTTCTCTAATTGACTACCTCTTTTCATGCAATTTCAGGTTATAATTTTCTATGTGCTTTTGCTAACACAATCTTGAGAATATTTAAAACAAGAATATATGTTAAATGACATACAGAAAAATGTATTATAAATATAATATGAATAAAACTTTTGTGCCTGCTTCCTCTCTACCAATTCTGTTCTGTTTTACAGAGGGATCATATGAAAATTGCCCAGCAGTTTTTCCAGTTGGTAGGAGGATCAGCTAGTGAATGTGGTATGTTTATGATCTGTCCTTTTAAACACAAATCATAATTGGAGTTAGACGGTATTGGCTAGTAGAGTTGGCTGTCTAGGGATAGATGTTATGCTTCTCATTATGAAGCAAGAGACCAGAAACTGGAGAGGAAGGCTGAGGATGTAGCTCACTTTGTAGCATGCTTAACTAGCACTCGGAAGCCTTGGCTTCGAGCTCTAGAAACACATTTAGCAGACATGATAATTGGTTCCTATAATTCTAGCCCTCGGGAGATAGAAGCAGGATGATCAGAAGTTCAAGGAATCCTTGGCCTCATAGTAAAGACCAGCCTGGTATACAGGATACCCTTTTACAGTAATGCCACATATGCACAAATAAACACAACCATAAGAAAAAATATTAGAATTATCCCTTTTGAACATATCAGTGAAAGTGGAATAAGAGAGGGCTGGAGGGATGGCTCAGTGGTTAAGAATATTTGCTGCTCTTACAGAGGACTCAAGTTCAATTCCCAGCACCCACATTAGGTGGTGGTTCACACCCGCCTACAATCCCAGCTCCAGGGAATCCAATATTCCCTTCTGGATCCCATAGGCGCTTGCACTCGCATGTGCACATAATTAGAAATAAGTTGTTGTTGGTCTTTTTTTTTTTTAAAGATATGAGGCTAGAGAAATGGCTCATCAGTTAAGAGCATTATCAGCTCTTACAGAGGACCTAAGTTCAATTCCCAGTACCCACATGGCAGCTCACAATTGTTTGTAACTCCACTTGTAGGGAGCTGACATCTTCTGACCCCCATGGGGACCAAGTACACATATAACATACAGATATAGGTTTAGGCAAAACACTCACAGACTTAAAAAATAAATTAGTACAATTTTTACAAGAGTGATGTGAGAATAAATAATAAACAGGAATAAATTTACTTCTTAGTTCCTGAGAGTTGTAAATATAAATTAGATTTAATATGAAATATTCTTACAGAAACTTTAGCAACTCCATATGTATTAACCTTCTGACATGCTGCAAGTCCCCTCCACAGTCCCTCATGTGCATGTGCACACACGCGCATGTACACACACACACACACACACACACACACACACACACACACACACACTTTTTTATTGTTGTTTTCTTTTTTTAGACAGGGTCTTATTAGGTAGCCTGGCTACATCATGGCTGGCCTGAAACTCACTATGTAGACCATGTTGGCTTTGAACTTATGATCATCTTGCCTCTGCCTCCTAAGTGCTGGGATTACCAGCATGTACCACCACATCCAACAAAGCCTAAATTCAGAGCATATTTTGTTGGCTATAAATATAATCCCAAACAGTGACACACACCTGTAATCCCAGCACTCAGGAAGGCAGAGACAGGAAGAATCTCTGTGAATTTGAGGCCACCCTGGTCTACAGAGTAAGTCCAGAACCACCAAGGCTACACAGAGAAACCCTGTCTCAAGTAAATAAATAAATAAATAAATAAATAAATAAATAAATAAATAAATAAATAA
>NW_026586550.1:10672425-10693398 GCF_907164565.1 Psammomys obesus
TAAATAAATAAATAAATAAATAAATAAATAAATAAATAAATAAATAATTTTTAAAAAGAAAAAGAAGGGCCAGTGAGCTGAGTCAGTAGGTAAAGACATTCACCAACAAACCTAATGACCTGAGTTTGTTGGCCAAAACCCACAGGATAGAAGGAGAAAAACAACTACAACTTGTCCTCTGACCTCTGCATGCACACTATGGCAGATTCATGGCCACATTCATATACACACAATTCAAAATGTATAAATAAACTGGGCGCAATGGTGCATGCTTTTAATACCAGTACTTGGGAGGCATCAAGAGGCAGAGGAGTTCAAGGCCAGCCTGCTCTACAAAGTGAGTCCAGGACAGAGCCAGAGAAACCCTATCTTGAAAAACAAGCAAAAAGTGTGTATTGGAACTGCATAAAGCAAAGCCTCATAATGGCAGTCTAGGGAATCCAATGTACTTGTAGTGGGTGTGTTTGTTGTGGACCCTGAGAGGTGGCCCTAGGATCTGGGGCCAGCAGACTTTACAGTTTCAGAATCGGGACTTAGAAAGATATCCCAACTGAAAGAGCCTACCTAGTAGTATATCAAAGCAGATGCTGAGACCCATAACCAAGCCTTCAGCAGAGTGTAGGGAATCATATGAAGGAAGGAGGAAATAGTATAGCCTAGAGGGGACAGGGAGCCCCACAAGGTCCAAATATATCTGAGCACAGGGGTCTTCTATGAGACTGTTTATCCAACCAAGGACCATGCATTGATATAACCTACAACCCCTGCTCAGACATAGCCCATGGCAGCTCAGTATCCAAGTGGGTTACCTAGTAAGAGGGACAGGAATTGTTTCTGACATGAACTCATGAGCTTCCCCTCCCCGCTGATGGAGGAGCAGCCTCGCTAGGTCACAGATAAGGACATTGCAACCATCCTGAAGATACCTGATAAGCTAGGGCCAGACGGAAGGAGAGGAGGACACCCCCTCTCAGTGGACTCGGAAGGGGGCAGGGAGGACATGAGGGAGGGAGGGGAGGTTTGGAAGGGAAAGAGGGAGAGGGCTACAGCTGGGATACAAGTGAATGTATAAAATTATTTAAAAATAAAAAAAATATTTAAAAAAAGAATTCATTATTTTATTTTAGACAGGGCTTCTCTGTGTAGCCCTGGCTAGTCTAGAACTGGCTATATAGACCAGGCTGCCTCTGCCTCCTGGTGCTGGGATTAAAGGCATGCACAAGCACTTCCAGCTGTGTTCTTGTTTCTGAATCCTACAGTAACTCAAATTTTAACTAAAGACAACTTCTGTTTCATGAATTTCCATTTCTTCTCCCTTCCTTCAACTCCATTTTAGATACAATACCAGGGAGGCAGTGCATGGCTTCCTGTTTCTTCCTGCTTAAACAATTTGATGATGTCTTGATTTACCTCAACTCTTTCAAGGTCAGTATGGATTATCAATACTTTATACGTTCAACATTCTACGTGCAGTATTAGACGGAAATGATGGTTTAGGCAGGAGAACTAAGAGCTTAAGGCTAAACTGGGCAAGGTGGCACATGCCTTTAATCCCAGCACTCAGTAGGCAGAGGCAAGCTGATCTCTATGAGTTCAAAACCAGCCTCTACATAGTGAGTCCCAGGATAGCCAGAGCTACATAGTAAGACCTGGTCTCAAAACAGCAATAAAAAATGAGTTCAAGGCCAATCACAGTTACTTATCCCCCTCAAAAGTTATCAGTTTATAGATAGCCCCTTTTCTCTGGTAGTATTTATGGCATCAAAGAATTAATCTACATTTTTTTTTGAGACATGGTTTCTTTATGTCGTTCTGGCTGTCGTGGAACTCACTCTGTGTATACCAGGCTAGCCTTGAACTCACAGAGATCCACCTGCCTCTGCCTCCCAGTTTCAGGAATTAAAGGCATGTGCCATCACATCTAGCTTAATTCCTTAAGATTATTTCTATGGGAGCAGGAATTAAAAAAAAAAAAAAAAAAAAAGGCCTGGTGATCTGAGGCTTGAATTCAAGAACTCAAGTAAAGGTAATAGAAGGAAAGAGCTAGAGCTGAACTACAAAATTGGCCTTTGACCTCCACATGTCCCATGGCACATACATTACATACTACCCTACTACCACCACACACCCACATATCATGCATGCGCACACAAGAACACACACACTAATTTTTTTTTTTTTTTAATTTGAGAGACAGGTGACTGTGTCATCCTGGCTTGCCTGGACTTCATCATATAGACCAGACTGGCCTCATAATCAGAAATCTGCCTGCTTCTGTCTCTTGAGTGCTGGGATTAAAGGTGCATGGCACCATACTGAGCCATAATACACTTTTAAAAAGATTGTTTAGTTAGTGTAGCTGATGTCTTTGTATTTTACATTATTAAAATTCAGTGTGGCTGTTCTGGCACATTTTTCAGAGTTACTTCTATAATGATGACATCTTTAACTTTAATTATGCCCAAGCCAAAGCTGCAACAGGCAATACCAGTGAGGGTGAAGAGGTGAGTACCTACTTTTCTATTTCTTTAGAGTGATAACACTTATTAAGGTGCCTGCTTTTAAAGGCGTTTGAACGATTGTATCTAAAAGCATCCTTAGATTCTTCTCACTAAAATAAAATGGTCAAGGTTAAAGGACTGTTAAAGGTTGATTTAGCTAGGGACTAGTACCCCATTCCTATAAACCCGGTGAGAGCTTAGTAGTAGACCAGTCAGCCTCAAAACAAAACACCAGAACAGTCCAGAGAGGTGGCCCAGTGAGTTCAGGAGCTAGCTACGCAAGCCTGCTGACCCAAGGGCATCCCTAGAACCGGCACGAAAAACTGGCTGTGGTAGAACTCTTGCCCATGGGAGGCAGAAACACAAGGCCTGCCTGGAAGCTTGCAGGCCAGCTAGCCTGGGCTATGCAGCATTGCAGCAGCAAAATGAAAGGCCTGCTTCAGCAAGGGAGAAGGCAAGAGCCAGCTTCTGAAAGTTGTCTTCTGGTCTCCAAATGTACATCGTGTTACACATGTACCTTGTACTCTCATGCATGTGTGTGAATGCTTGGGCACATGTGCGTGCACACACACGCTCAGAGTAAATAAGTAATTTTAATTTGTTTCATTGCGGCTTACATTAAAAAGTACAGTATAAGCCTGGAGAGATGGCTCAGCCATTATGAGCACTTATTGCTTTTGCAGAAGACTAGAGTTGAGTTCCCAGCACCTTTGTGGTGGCTTGTAACTGCCTGTAATCTGAATTGCAGGGAGTCTGACACCCTCTACTGTTCTCTGGGCTTTTGCATGTTCATGGTATGCATACACTCAACCAAGGTCACATGCATGCCCATAAATAAAAAGCAGATCTTTAAAAAATATAGTGTTATTAAACATATAGATTTTATAATCATTAATGTTTTCCTTTAACTCTTCAGTTTTACTATTAAAATATAAGGCTACATTATCAGCAGCCTGGTCTAGTTGATAATTCCATCTTCATTGTATATCCAGCCTCATGTTTATTCCCTTTCTTTTCTTTCATAGGTTTTCCTCTTGATCCAAAGTGAGAAGTTGAAAAATGATTACATTTACCTCAGTTGGTTAGCTCGCTGCTGTAAGTTCTCTTTTGCAGCATTACAAGAATCCTCTTTTTCTTCTCCATCATGTAATCTGTTTGGAAATCACATTAAGCATTTTCTACAGTTGTTTGTGTTCCGTAGGATGAGTAGACACTGAGATTAAGGGCTGCTATGCTCCTGGTAAGAGCTGCCATGTGCCTGTGACGGGTGACTTCACCCGGGATTAGTTCCGCAGTTCCGCTGTTCCACACTAACACTCCACTGCTGTTGCAAACAGATTCCGGGTTCTTCCAGTGTCACTAAAGCATCCAGTAGAGAAGATGCTGTCACACTGATTTTGCCTGTTCAAGCCTGAAAAGTAGCAACATGCCAAAATGTAATTTTTGTTCATTGATAACCTGTAATAAGTCTCTCTCTCTCTCTCTCTCTCTCTCTCTCTCTCTATTGTGTCTTCTTCCTCTTTTCCCAGATTTTTGCCTATATTAATTGTACATAGCACCAGGTTTCATCAAGACAACTTCAAGTATATCATATTCTTTGACATGTCCTCTCCACATGCTTTCCCATAGTTTCCTCCATTTCCATCTCCCCTCTGCTTTCCTATCACATGGAAAAATGGTCTTGTGAATCTTTACAAAATCTAGGATCCACAAATAAGAGAAGGCATTTATTTGTCTAAGTTTTCATATGTTAAACTTTCAAGTTGTACATTTTCTAAGTTGTACACATTGTTCTTTATATTGTGTGTGTGCGCGCACGTGCGTAACATAGTTACTATGAATAATGCCCAATGAACATGGTGTGCAAGTGTCTGTGGTGCAAGGACCTGGAATCATAGCATAGTTCTATTCTAGATCGTCTTGCTTTGTTATTTTGTGGTGCTAGGGCTCAAACCTGGAGCCTTGTGCATGGCAGGTGAGTATTGGACCACTCTAACAATACCCCGCTATTTAGAGACTTTGAGGAATCTTCATACTTGACTTCTGCATCTAATGGGCTAATTTATGTCCCCACTAGCTGTGTGTAAAGGCTCCCTTCTCTCTACACTCTCCAGTACTTATTTTGTTTGATAGCCATTCTGACCAGGAAGAGATGGACTCACATGTGGTTTTGATTTCCATTTCCCTGAAAGCTAAGGATGCTGAATATTTTTCATATGCTTATTTGTCATTATACCTTATATTCTGAGAACTGTCTGTTAACTTTATTACCCATTTATTGGTTTGCTATTTAGATTTTGGTATTTTGGGTTTTGGGAGCTTTTTGCATATTACAGATGTTAATCCTCCATAGGGTATAGCTAAACCATTATTTTGGCCTTTCTGTGGGCTTTCTTTACTCAGATGTTTCCTAGGCTGCACAGAGACCTTTCAATTCATGAAATC
This sequence comes from Psammomys obesus, assembly GCF_907164565.1. Classification (NCBI taxonomy): domain Eukaryota; kingdom Metazoa; phylum Chordata; class Mammalia; order Rodentia; family Muridae; genus Psammomys; species Psammomys obesus. The sequence continues at coordinate 10,677,372 of NW_026586550.1, forward strand.
CCATTTGTTCAGTCTTGGCCTCAGTTGTTAAGCTATTGGAGTGCTTTTGAGAAGACCTTGCCTATGCCTACATCTTGGAGTGTTTTCCCTGTGTTTTCTTCTAACAGTTTTAGAGTTTCAGGTCTTAGGTTAAGGTCTTTGATCCATATTTTTAAGTAAAGTAATAGATAGGGATCTAATTTCATTCTTCTTTATGTGGATATCCACTTCCGCCAGCATCATTTGTTGAAAAGGCTCTATTTCCCCAATTTATATTTTGACACCTTTGTCAAACTCAAATGGCCATAACAGTATATAGATTTAATTATGGGTCCATTATTCTATTCCATTGAGTTATATGTGTGTTTTTGTGCAGGTACCCTTTTGTATTTACATGTGAATTTTAGCATTTTTTTTTCTGTTTCTGTGAGGAATGTCATTGGAATTTTTGTGGCAATTGCCTTGAATCTGTTTATTGTTTTTGGTAATAAAGCCATTTTTGTTTGGCTGACTCAGGACCATAGGGGGTTCTTTGATTTTCTAGTGTTTTTTGTTTGTTTCTTTGTTTTTTGTTTTTTGTTTTTTTTTTTCTTTACTGCTTAAAATTTCATTGTATAGGTCTCTTGTAGGTTTCTTGGTTAAGTTTGTTCCCAATTGTTGTGTTGTCTTTAAAGCTATTATAAATGGGGTTGTTTTCCTGATTTATTTCTTGGAAAGTTTGTTACTGATATATAGAAAAGCTGTTTTTTTTTGTTTGTTTGTTTTCAAGTTGATTTTTGTATGCTGATACTTTGTAGAAAGTGTTAATCAGCCTAAAAAGTTTCCTGATAAAATTTTTAGGGTTTCTGATATATAAGATCATACCATCTGCAAGTAGCGGTAATGGGACTACTCATTTCTTATTACTATTCTCTTATTTGTTTCTATTGTTTTATTGCTCTAGCTAAGACCTCAAGGACTATATTGAAGAAGAGTGGAGACAGTTTTAATAAATTAAAAAGTTTTAAAGGGTGGAGAAAATGGACACCTAATAGTATTGCTGGTTTTAGAGGAAAGTCTTTGAGTTTTCCCCATTTAGAAATTGTTTAAGATGTATTAATGTATTTATGCAGTACTCTGCCTGCATGTATGCCTGCAGGACGGAAGAGAGCGTATCTCATTACAGACAGTTGTGAGCTACCATGTGGTTGCTGGGAATTGAACTCAGGACCTTTTTGGAAGAACAGGCAGTGCTTTTAACCTCTGAGCCATCTCTCCAGCCCCTTAGCATAATGTTATGGGTTTTTTGGTTTTTTTTTTTTTTTTTCAGTGTATTTGATGCCTTCCACCTTCTTCTATAGTTTCACTTTAGTGAACATAAATTCCTTCAGTTTGTATTTATCATGGCAAATTTTTCTTTTTTCAATTATAAGCATAGCTTTGCTAAATATAGTACTCTGGGTTGGCAATTATTGCCTTTGAAATTTTGAAATATGTCATTCCATGAATTTTTTTACTATTAGAATTTCTGTTGCAGAAGTTCCTCCTGTTTGATGGAATTGTCTTTACATGTGACTTCATGCTTCTCCCTTGAAGCTTCTGGGGTTTCTTTGGGCTCTCTATGTTTAGTGTTTTAACTATGACTTAGAGGTTCTTTTCTGGTCCTGTCTTCTTGGCATTCTAAAAGCTTCCTAGATGGACATCTCTTTCCCTAGATTTTTCACATTTTCCCACTGTGATCATATTGAATATATGTTTTTCTTTGTCTTCAATGTCTCTCTGTTTTATGCCCATGAATGATGTATTAAGTCTTTTAATTATGTCCCATATATCTCATTTTTCATCTCCCATTAATACTTTATTTTTATTGATATATGAATGTTCACTGCATTAATCATGGTTCTCTTAACAGAACAGAACTGAGAGGATGTACACACACTTACACACATAGAACACACACCTATGTCATATGTCTGATTTGCTATACTTCTTTACAAGCTCAGGCCCATGTAGTCCAACAGTGATTCCTCTCATAGTGGAAAAGCTGAAATCTGGTAGTGGCTCCATGCCCAAAGCCGAATATCTCAGCATTCTCCCAAGCTGGCACTGGAAGCCTAGAGGGTTCCTAGGGAGCTGCTGATCTTTGGAATCCTAAATACATTGGTTCTAATACAGGCAAGGATCAGCAGTAGGACAGATGAACTTGTCAGTGAGAGGGAGGGTGAGCAGGTGAAAAGCAAATGCTTCCTTTTTCAAGTGCTTTTATATAGGTTGCTACCTGAAGGTGTGGCCAACATTTAATGTGAGGCTTCCGGCTTCAAATAATCCGTTTAAGAAAACCCCTCACAGTCATGCTCAGAATCTTGTGTTTTAGTTGATTCTATACAGTCAAGATGATAACCAAGATTAGCTACATTCATCTACTTTCTCCCTGAGTCCTATGAAAGACAGTATCAGGACTTGGGCTTTCCATTGAATTTTTTTATAACTTACTGAAATTTTAACTTACAAAGTTTTAAATTGTTTCACCATATTTATTCTTATGAATTCCTTTTTATATATTTAAATTCACTTAATTTTTTTTAACAATTTAGGTCTTTTTTTTTTTTTTTAGTCTCTTTTTCTTTTTTTGTGTATTTGTGTATACAGTCTGTGAATACAGTGCCTGAAGACGCCAGAAGAGGGCATTAGATCTCCTGGAACTGGGAATACAGACAGTAACAGACAGTTGTGAGTTACCATGTGGTTCAGGGAGCAGAATCTTGAGTCCTCAGGAAAAGCAGCCAGTTCTCTTAACTGGCTTATCTTTTCAGCCTCTTATACTGATTTCTTTACTCAGCTATTTGTTTTCTTTGATTTCACTCAGATGATTATTCATATCCTCTTTGATTTCAATAAATGTTCTCATATTTATTCTTTTGAATTCTTTATCTAGGATCTCACCTAATTTACTTTAGCTCTCACTGGATTCCATTACTGTGAAATTATTTTTAGAGTAATTGTATTGTCTTGATATTTCAGTTTTTATGTTTCTGCATTGAGACTTTTGATTTTGTTTTGTTTTGTTCTTTTGAAGCACAGTCTCACTATGTGGCTCTGGCTGTCTTGGAACTCACTGTATAGACCAGGTGGTCACTATAGGATAGACTCTGTCCTGTAATTTACAGAGTCCACAAGCCCCTACCTCCCAAGTGCTGGATGAAAGGCATATACCACCGTACCCAGCTCTGCATTGGGATTTGCACACCTGGGATTTTGTTTTCTGTTGGATTTTGTTTTTTATTTACTTGTATTGTTTCCATGAAAGTATTTTCCGTGTTCAAGAGGTTCTAGGTTATGGTAGAGTTGAGATGTTGTTTCTTTTCTTCTGGTCCTAGAGTGTAGCTCAGTGACTAAGCCCTCAGACCACATGCTCTGAGCACTAGGCCATTATCCAGCTCTGTGCTAAGAGTCGAACATTAACTGAAGAAACAACTCTAACCTGTGGATATGCCTGCCACAAAAATACAGCAAGTGTATTAAAAGCAACTGCCTCTTCCACTCCAATAGTTTCAGTGGAGTAAATGAACAAGAATAGTACATTGTGTGCCAAGATACCAGTTATTAATGGTAGGGACAGTAGGGAAATAAACTGCATAAGACTAATAATTGGTCTGAGCAACAGAAAAAGATGTAAGAGGAAAAAGTAAATATAAAGGGTGGACAATAAAAACAAAGAGAGGCGATAAGCATCTCCAGCTGAAGGGAGAATGGAATCCTGTCGGATAACCTAAAACAATACTAGCATTCAGGAAGCTGAGACCATCAGACCCATAATTATAGCTACACTTATGGTCTTTGAGAATGCCAATTTTAAAAAATTAAACAGATATGAAAACAAATAAAACCAAAAGCCCAGCATTACCTAAAGGGAAATCAGAAAGTCTGATGTTCAAGGCCATGCTTGGCTCCATGGTGAGTTTTTATCTGAGATACATCAGATAAAGAAAGAAGGAGGGAAGAAAGGAAGGAAAAGAAAGGAAGAAAAAAGGAAAGAACAGAGGGAGAGAAGGAAGAAGAAAGAAAAAGAAAGGAAGGAAGAAAAAGAAAGGAAGGAAGGAAAGAAAGCTGGTTGAGAGACAGAAGGAGGTAGGTCGTCGTGAGTTCAAAGCTCTTCTAGTCTATATATTGAGTTCTAGGCTATCCAGAACTACAGAGTGAAATCTTTTTGTGTTTTTTGTTGTTGTTTTAGTTTTGTTTGAACAGCTAATCTGGACTAGAGAGGTGGTTTGGTAGTCAGGTGTGTTCACTGCCCTTCCAGAGGATGAGATTGATCCCAGCATCCACATCAGGTGGTTCCCTCGGGCTTATAACTCCAGTTCCAGGAATAAAAAAATAATCTTTTCAGTGTATTCTTCTCTTCTATATTACATCTCAACCAACCAATTTCCCCTCCCAGTTCTCCTCTCCACCATCCCCTTTCCCCACCCCGCCTCATTCCACTCCTCTATGTCCCTTCAGAAAGGGGCAGGCCTCCCAGGGATATCAACCAAACATGGCATATTAAAGTTGCAATGAGACTAGGCACCTTCCCTCATATTAAGTCTGGATGAGGCAACCCAGTAGGAAGAGCCCCAAAGCAGGCAAAAGAGTCAGGGACAGCCTTGTGACGACTAAATCAGACCCATGCAAACCCCTGGTTTTTGGTTCAGTCTCTCTGTGAGCCCAGGTTAGTTGATTCTGTGGGTTATAAATAATAAAAAATAAGCCAACAGTGTTAGCCTACACCGTTAATACCAGCATTTGGAAGGCAGAGGCAGGCTGATCTCTGTGGGTCAAGGCCAGCCTGGTCTAAGAGCGAGTTCTAGGACAGCCAAGAGTACAGAGAAACCCTGTCTCAAAAAAAAAAAAACAAAATAAATAAGCAAACAAACAAAATAATAAAAACAGGGTACAGCAGAGGTGGCCTACTGAGTTAAAAATAGATTTCAAATAGGGGAAGCACAGAAGTAAAGGAAAGAGAACTAAGGTGGGGATTCAGAATCTATTTATGGTGCTTCATCTGGGTACAAGTGTCAGACCTGAGTTTATATAATCCCTTGGATAGACATTGTTACCATCCAGTCAGATTTAAAATATGCACCAGGGCCACTGAGATGCCTCAGTAGACAAGCACTTGTCTCAAGGAAACCACATAAAGGTGGAAGAGAACTGGTCATCATACATGCACCCTGGCACATGCCTCTCATTCCCAACACGCAACACACACACACATACACACACAAACCTTTTAAAGTTATTCTTTGATGGGGAGCAGCCTTGCCAGGCCACAAAGGAAGACAATGCAGCCAGTCCTAATGAGACCTGATAAGCTAGGGTCAGATGGAAGGGGAGAAGAACCTCCCCTATCAGTGGACTTGGGGAGGGGCAGGGAGGAGATGAGGGAGAGAGGATGGGATTGGGAGGAAATGAGGGAGAGGGCTACAGCTGGGATACAAAGTGAATAAACTGTAATTAATATAAAAAATAAAAATTTAATTTAAAAAATTTTTCAATATGTTTTTATAGTCACAGAACATTTTAGCATTTAGCACTTAGCATTTTACCTATTCTTCTTCTTCTTGGTGGTGCTAGTAGTATTTTCAGGCAGTCTCATTCTATATCCCAGGCTGGCCTTAAACTCATGATCCCATTAATTTGTCTCCCAAAAGCTGGAATTACAAGCATGGACCATGACACTTGGCTAACAGATTCTATGAGGTGAAACTGTGAGCAAGATTGAATGAGTAATGACCATGTTCTTTAGCAAAGTGGGAACTTTTAGAAATCAACTCAGTCTAACAATAATTATAGAAATTTTAAATATTTCGGGTTTGCTCTCATTCTGGTAAGGAGCTAGTTAGATGGCAGCATTGCAGGCTCTCCATGGAAGCGGTATTTCACCCCCTTTTTGAATCTGAGAGGCAGAAATCCAGGTCCCTAGAACGGCAAGTGTGCAGCCTGAGCCTGGGAGCTGAGGTGACTGACGGCTCCATGTAAGATTGCCTGTTGACCTTTGAGAGGGCAGAATTCAGTCCCTGGGCTCACGACCTCCTGCTACTCCGGCTTTAGAGGCTCCAGTGCCCTCTTGCCTCCAAGAACACACACATAAATATAAATTAAGTTTAAAAATACCTAAGCTGTTCTTCAACTCCAGCCTCCAGCCTCTCAAGTGATGGGAATACAGGACTACTCTACCATTTGTAGCTTAGGTATTATCTTCAGGCACTGTCATAAATTATAACACAATTGGGTTCTTTTGTTTGTTTGTTTTGTAGACATCATGAATAAGAAACCAAGGCTAGCTTGGGAACTTTATCTCAAGATGGAAACCTCCAGCGAGTCCTTCAGCCTCTTACAGCTCATTGCCAATGACTGTTACAAGGTGAGTTTGGGTGACAGGAAAGGGAAAAGTGAGGATCAGCATCACGTGGCATAAGCTGAATATTAATTCTAGAGACTGACTAGCTATTGGTAAGAAGATTGCACCATAACATCAGAAATGTCATCTTTTTATGAATTATGTGAACCCGGGAGTGGGTTAACATTTCAGAGTCTCATCTGCGTATAAACTGTGATTTAGAAGGCTTCAGACTTCCAAGGCCATGAAGTCTCAGCTACTGTCTGCATAGAAACATTCAGCTGATGGACAGAAATTTGGTTCTGAAATTTGAGAAGCATGTCACCTGAAGACAGGTTAGGCCTCACCATCAGCCTACTAATTAGCTAGGCTTGGTGGCACATGCTTCTCATCTCAGCACTTGGGAAGTGGAGACAGCCTGGGTTATATACAAATTTCAAGAACCTGTTTCAAAGAAAAAGAAACATGAAACGTTCAAAACGGTGAGGTTAGGGGCTAGCAAGATGACTTATCGTGTAAAGGCAACTGCCGCCAAGACACCTGATGATGTGAGTTTGGAAGGAGAGAACCATCTCCTGACAGTTGTCCTCTAATCTTGCTGTGGGCACTGTGGCATGTGGGCAGTCACATGCACACCTCTTTCTGCTTTCTTAGTCTCGGTCTGTCCCTCCCTCCCTTAGTTGTAAAGCTGGGAATATGGGTGAGTGGTAGAGTGTTTGTCTACCATGCTCAATGCCACAATAAATAAATAAATTATTTAAAACTTGCTGGGCAGTGGTGGCACACACTACCACTTGGCACTTAGGAGGCATAGGCAGATGGATCTCTGAGTTTGAGGCCAGCTTGGGGTATAGAACTAGTTCCAGGATAGCCAAGGCTACACAGAGAAACTGTGTTTCAGAAAAAAAAAGAAAAACAAAACCAACAATTGAGCTGGGTGATGATGGTGGTGCACACCGTTTATCTCAGCACCCGGGAGGCAGACGGAGGCAGATCTCTGTGAGTTTGAGGCCAGCCTGGTCTACAGAGTGAGTGCCAGGACAGCTCTACATAGAGGAATCCTGTCTCGGGGAAAAAAAAATTAATTAATTTAATTAATTATTTAAAATTTGGTGATCTCAATGACACAGATAGGAAACATTTTCATTTTCCTTATGTGGGGAGCATCATCAGTCTTAACATCCAAATCAAATTTTGAGGAGGGAATCTCTCCAAATTTATAAGGAATATCAAGAATGTTGTGCTGAGTTAAAAAAAATCAGTTTTGTATTTTATAACATATAAAAAAATCTTGAAAATACAACATTATCAGTGACAACATTACCAAGAACAATTAGTGGCTTCCAGGTGCTAGGGATGTCAGTTGAGAACAAGGGACCTCTGTTGATGGAGGAGCGGATGGTGGTAGGGGAGGACTGGAACTCTGCTCAGGACTATCATCTCAGCAGTGTCTACAGAGATGTCCTGATTTTGGTATTTTTTACTATAGTTATAGAAGCTGCAACCATTGATTGTGACAGGTACAGGTGACATTGTGCTATGGATCTGTAATCATTTAAAAGTAAAACTGGAGGTACTGATGGCTAGAGAGGTGGCTCTGCACTGAGGCATACTTGCTGCTCTTCCAGGGACCCAGATCTGATTTTCAGAAACCACATGTGGTTCACAACCATCTGTAACGTCAGTCTCAGGATTTGATGCTTCTGGCATTCATGGGCACCAGACATCCACAGTGTCCACAGACATGCATATGGCAAACACCCCTACTGTAAAAGAAACTTTTTTATTTGCCTGAAGTACTTGTCATCCTGGACACTTACTGCCTCTGTCTGCTAACCTTGGCCTAGTCCTGGAAGCTTCTATCCTTCATGCAGTCTAATCTAGGCCTAGAATGTTTTCAGCCTCTGAGGCTTATAAGCTCACCCTTTCTAGTTCTTTCTGAACTCTTGCGATTTTTGAGACAGGGTTTCTCTGTGTAGCCTTGGCTCTCCAGGTCTTGCACTGTAGACCAGGCTGGCCTCAGACACAAAGAGATTCACCTGCTTATGAATCCCTGATTGCTGGGATCACAGGTATGCGCCACCATGCCAGGAAGTTTGTGATTTTCCTGTGCAGTGTAAAGCTGAGAGTTCAGTGTAAACATCAAGGCATGCTATCAGCGGCTGAGAAGTAGGCTGGATGAGTGACCAAATCCACAGGGTGAAGAGGAGTACCCAGCAGCTTGGAGCCTTAGGATCCACCTTGGAAAACCCAGCTAGGCAGATAGCAGTTATGCTCAGCGACATCTGGGAGGCTAAGGAAATGTGTCTTTGGGATAGATATCTGTTGAAATGAATTAAGAGATTTTTGTTCTTAGACTTGTTGCAGAATTTTAGGAATTCTAAGAATCAGGAAAAGACCAGTGTTTTGAATTGAGTATGATCAGGTTAGTGTAATGTATTGAGGAAACTTGAAAAATACCTAATTCATCTGGGCAGTGGCAGTATGGTAGTACGTGACTTTAATCTAGCCCTTGGGAGACAGAGGCAGGTGGATTTCTTTCAGTTCTAGGCCAGCCTAGTCTACTAATCTAGTCCAGGTCAGCCAGGGCTATACAGAGAAGCTCTATCTCGAAAAACCAAAGGAAAAAAAAAGAAGAAAAAAGAAAAAAAAAAAAAGAAAGACATTTACATGTAGATAGAAAAAAAAGAAAGAAAAATACCTAATCAAGACAGCCATCAGTTTTCCACAATAGTGGAATGGAAATAGAAGAAACAATGTCTTGAAGGCAGCATCAATGTTCAACCGTATGTAGACAAAAGGTTCTATCACTGACAGTAAGGACATGTGGCTTTCAATGAACCTGTGCACCTAACCTCTGGTTCTCCTGCTTTAGCTAGGGACTGAAATGTACCTAAGTTGCTACCTCAAAATCTGTGTGTGTGTGTGTGTGTGTGTGTGTGTGTGTGTGTGTGTGTGTGTGCGCGCATTTGCTTCATCCCCATTCTGTTATGCACTCCCTATGTTTCATTCTGTCCCACCTCTTGACTAAATATTACCACCATGCTTTCTTTTGTGCAGATGGGCCAGTTCTACTATTCAGCCAAAGCTTTTGATGTCCTAGAGAGGCTGGACCCCAACCCTGAGTACTGGGAAGGCAAAAGGGGTGCCTGTGTGGGCATTTTCCAGATGATTTTAGCTGGGAGAGAGCCCAAGTAAGTAAAGAAGTGAACAGAGTCACCTGTGTGCACTCTGGTGAAATCTTAAAGACAGAGAAAATGGGGGGTTGGAGAGATGGCTCAGAGATTAAGAGCACTGTTTGCTCTTCCAGAGGTCCTGAGTTCAGTTCCCAGCAACCACATGGTGGCTCACAACCATCTGTAATGAAAATTGGTGTCCTTTTCTGGCGTTGAGGTGTACATGCAGGCAGAACATTGTATACATAATAAAATAAAGCTTTTTAAAAAAAGAGAAATTGAGATGTTAACATTGTATAATCATTTTCTTTCAGAAATGTCTTATTTTATGGAGTCAAATGGCCCTAAGTCATACATACTGGGATTCTAAGTATACTAGAGTCTCCAAATCCAGGGCATGGTATACCTCTGGCTCCAGGTGAACAGTCATTTCCATAAACAAATGCCATTCACAATTCTAGTTCCTCTCTCTTCTCTGCCTACTGGCTTTTCCTTCTCTCTAATTCAGGCTTCAAGAAAATAGGAATGGAGTAAACATGGTTGATAATTCTTTTTTTGCTTCTACCTTCTTATATTCCAGGAAATGCTAAGGTATTTGATTATATAAAACTAAGAGACTTGTAGTTCTATATTAATAAAAACTAAAATGCTTAAAAATAAATTCCTAGCACTTGGAATCCTGAAGCAGAATTGTGAGCTTAAGGCTAGCAAAATCAACCTGGGCTAAAACTAATTCATTAATTCAGTGTTCTAAAAATAACTCCATGCACTATGTTATTGCTTAATACATATGGATAGAAAATATAACTTTGCAAGCAAATTATCAAAATTTACTTCCTGCCTTGTGTCTACTTAAAATCCTAACTAAAAGCTCTTAGTCAGGTGCAGGAAGTTCCTCAGAGTGAAAAGGAATAGAAAACAAGACTACAAGGGACATACCCACACAGTTGCCAGAGTTCTGTTCTCTTCTGCCCTCCTCAGGCACCTGTGTACATGTAGGAACTCACTCCTACAGACACACAGAAAGGGACGCACACAAGCCTACATTAAATGAGTTTAAGTTAAAACATGTTTTAATTAGTTAAAGTGTAAATGCTGGGTATTCACCAAATTTTAGTCCTTACTGCTATTCTCATCTATTTTATTAGTATATTTGAACCTCTTTTGAGCAAATCTGTTAAAACCACTCATTGCTAAGGTTTAGAAAACTAGCAGTTTTGTAATCTTATGCTCAGTGGAGCATCCATTAAAACAAATGCCTCACTGGGATGTACTACAATGTCATGAGATTGACAGTTTTCCTTCTCACTTGTGACAGTTTGTTCTCTAACCTTTCCGCAGAGAGACCCTCCGAGAAGTGCTGCACTTATTGAGAAGCACAGGAAACACCCAAGTGGAGTATATAATCAGGATCATGAAGAAATGGGCCAAGGAGAACAGAGTGCCCATCTAAACAGCCGAGCCCAGGCCAGGGACCAGCTTTCTCTCACATCAAGTTGGTACTGTTTTCCTGTACTTGAGTATGTGACCCAGGATCCTGTTTGATTGACATTTACTTCCTTGCCCTTAGAGCATCAAGAAGAGTGGCTGGTATGTGTGGACTGAGCCAACGGCAGCAAGACCTCCCTGGTAATCTATGGTGAAAGGACTTTGGACTTCCCTGGTGCCTTCCTTCCAGAATCACTCAAAATACTCATAATTTACTGGCTTTTAAGAATAGGTAATAGTCTTGTTTTTCTTTCTCTGTTAGCAGTTCAGGACATTTTCTCCTAGCTGCAATGACAAGTACCTATGTACTAAAGAATTGCATTGTTTGATCATCTTCCGTCAGCTTGTACATTAGCCCATCCGTGAAGAACACAGCTCTGAGCCCTGGGGGGAGGCTTCCCGAGCTGTGTGATTGAGGATGGCCAGGAGACCCTCTACCAAACTGCAGTTATTAGTAGACAGTACGCTTATGGGATCACTCTCTCAGTAAATGAATTGCTGCTCATTGCGTTTGTTAGAATGGGACACGTTGAGTACTGTAGGTTTTTAAAAAGGAAAAGGAAAAACTTGGCATCTCTGAGGGTGTACAAATCTCAGAGTTGCTGCTCCCTTGTATTTTAGGAAACAAAGCCAGGACAAGCTTCTTCATATATCTGCTGAATGAGCATCAGTTTTCAACATAGGGCTGGGAAGGTTTCATGATACATATGCACATTTGTTTTGTTTTTAGTATTTTTTTTTCAAGATAGGGTTTCTCTGTGCATCCCTGGCCGTTTGGAACTCATTCTGTAGACCAGGCTGGCCTCAAACTCAGAAATCTGTCTGCTTCTGTCTTTCCAGTGCTGGGATTAATGGTGTGCGCCACCCCCACTCCCCAGCATACATACATGTTTATCTTGCACATACATGCACACATGGTAGGGATTTATTGATACAATTATAAACCAGGGTTCCTTGAGTGACCTCTAATGGCTAGCCTCTTTATCATATCTCAGCCCGGTGCCTCTGAGCTGTCATTACATAAACTTTCTTCTACAACCAAGTATTCTCGGGCTTACGTCTCATTTGCAGAAACCAGACCCATATCTTTCTCAGATCACCTTTGTTTAAATGCACTGTAATTTTCTTCTTTAAGTCTGGGGTACACAGTGTCACAAGCTAGAACATACAGACCCACCCTCATAGAGCAGAGTGTGGACAAGGAGGAAGTGCAGGAACTTCTAGACACATTAGTTCTGTCTCCTGCTCCAGCTTCCTGCTGCAGGTGGTACTTTGCTGCACAGAAAGGAGGGAAACCTGTCCAGAGTAACAGCAGCCCATGCAGTAGGACCAGCAGCTGAACACAGCCTTCACCCTGCAGTCCTAAGCTGTTCTTCAGCTCTACTCAGAAAGCAGCCAGTGTGCCACCTTTTACATCAGGCTCAGATCTGACCGGTCCAGAGTACAAGTGACACCACTGAGCTGAGCGAGCTCCAGGAGACAAAGCCACATCATTTCCATATGCCAAAGCTACTTGGTTTCTTGTTCTGCTGCTCCCACTTGTTCAGTAATCGCTGGTTCTCATTGTCAAAGCTACTAGGTGGGTAGCTGTGGCTGAACCTGCTATCATTCTGTGAATCATTCTTGTAAAACTTACTCTGTTTTACGTACTCTCTTGGGAGCTGTTGGCATCTTCTAGCGAACTGCTATTCAGATCCTCATTCCTGAAAGACACTCATTCATGCTGTTGTACTTCCCAGTGAGGTGTTTTGAGTTGACTACTCAGTGGTCTCTATAACATTTTACTGTCTTGAGGAAAGGATGTCTTCCCCCAACAACAGGATTTTAGATTACTTTTTAAAAAGTTTTTAATCTACAAGAATGAGACAGAAACATGAAGGCTACTTAAAGAGAAGCACATGCAATTCTGTTAGGAGGTATAATGCTTCTGATTGTCTTGGCAAGGTTTCAGGCTTCTTGTGTTCTCTCACAGATAAGCCCAAGGGAGACAGCCCCAGGCTGGGGAATGTGTAATGTGTACAGTCTAGAGCATCAATGTACTTTTTAAAATCTGTAGTATATACTTACAAATGGAAAAAAAGCTTTTACAATTATTTTTATACTGCAAAATAATTATATAGCACTGTACTATTTCTAAATTAAACTATTTTTTGGTTCTTTCCAAGTGTGTTCATGTTTACGCAGGTGTGTTCACACTTGGGGAGGTCAGAGGTCTAGTTGAATGTCTTATCTCCTCCCACCTTATATTTTTAAAATATTTTTCACTATATGTATTTTTCACTGTATGTTTGTATTTGGTATGTGCACATGATTGCAGGTGCCCATGCAGGTCAGAAAATCCCTTGGAGCTGAACTTACAAGCAGTTGTGAGCTGCCTGACATGAGTACTGGGAACTAAACTAATATAGTCTTCTGCGAGAGAATTTGCTCTTAACTACTGAGCCGTTTTCTAGCCCTCACTAGAGGACTTTTTGAAACTGGGTCTCTCACTGAAGCTGGACTTGCTCACTGGGCAAGACTGGCTGGCCAGTATGGCTCTAGGTTCTTCCTGTCTCTTCCTCCCTGAGTGCTGTGATGACAGGTACGTGCCACCGTAATTGGCTTCTTACATAGGTGCCGAGGATCTGAACTCAGGTCCTTCTGCATGCAGACTGTGCTGACTGAGCCATCCGCCTAACCCTCTTACTTGGTTCTCGTCATGATGCTGTTCTACATAAGCACAGTGTTAGATATACTGTCATCTCCCTTTCCTAGTCTAGAGTAGACTAGAAAAAGACTTGTTTAGACTGCACGAGTTACTTCTTATGAAAAAGGAGATAATGCCAGAGAAGCCTTTCCACAGTGAACCTAGTGATTCTTAACTGAATCACTGGGTTTGGTTTTCTGCTTATTGCAGTCTATTCTGAACTTGTATGACCAGACATTGTACGATTACATAAGTGAACATATGAGCCAGATGTGGTGGTATAATCCCAGTACTTGAGGAGGCAGAGGCAGGCAAATCTCTATGAACTTGAGGCCAGTGTGGTCTACAAAGGGGTCCAGGGCAGCCAAGACTACACAGAGAAACCCTGCCTGGAAAAACAAAATGAAACAAAATTAAAACAAAAAATAACTGAACACATAACTGCTAGAGCAAGGACCTCATGAGATCTGACCTCATGCATTCTAGTTTCTAATTTTTGTATTGCATTTGTCACAATTTAAAAATGCCAAGGTATGTGCAGTCTGGGCCTGAAAGAAAGTCTGTCCAACAGAAGTACACATAACTTAGTCAGGTGGTTGATGTCATTGGCAGAAACAAAATATTGAGAACAGCAAGAAGGCAACGGTGTGGCTCTAAAAATGGCTGGGCAGTTAAGAGCACATATTGCTTGTAGAGGACCCGAGTTCAGGTCCCCGTACCCACCACAGGTACTTATAACTGCCTGAATTTCAGCTCCAGAAGACCCACCACACTCTTCTGGCAACAGATCTCATGTGTACCTACCCCCATGTAGACACATAGGCATATGCGTGATTAAAAATAAATTTTTTAAAGGCATTGGGATGGCCTGAAAAGATAGCTCAGTGGTTAAGAGCACTTGATTGTTCTTCCAGAGGTGCTGAGTTCAATTCCCAGCAACCACATGGTGGATCTCAACTATCTGTAATGGGATCAGATTCCTTCGTCTGGTGTGCATATACATAAAATACATGAATAAATTAATCTTTTTTAAAAAAGGCAATGGGGCTGATTCTGGTGGCTCATATAGATTCCCAGCACTTAGGAGGCAGAGACAGGAAGATTAGGATTTCAAGGCCATCCTTTGCTACAAGGTGAAAAAAGGGTGTGTGTGTGTGTGTGTGTGTGTGTGTGTGTGTGTGTGTGTGTTGGGAGGGGGGGAGGTGCTGGGAAAGATAAGGAAAAGAAGAAAATAAAAGGCAGTGGGGGTGCCGGAGAGATGGCTCAGAGGTTAAGAGCACTGGCTGTTCTTCCAAAGGTCCTGAGTTCAATTCCCAGCACCCACGTGGTGGCTCACAACCACCTGTAATGAGATCTGGTGCCCCCTTCTGGCATGTAGGCTGTATACTGTATAATAATAAATAAATCTAAAAACAAACAAGCAAGCAAGCAATGGTGATATTTCTAGACATGTAAACAAGATCTCCCTCCATCACTTGGGAGAAGCAGTCAGAATAGATCCCCAAAATCAACATGCAGAAAAGTGCCAGGATCTTGGCATGTGTACAGCACAGACAGCAGACATCCAAGGGACTGTATCACTCCACTATGACTTTGTACATTTAAGACACAGGCTTGCTACAACAGTAACTGTATTTACTGTCTAATGCAATGGTTTTCAACCTATGGGCCTTGATCCTTACAGGGTCACATATCATATATCCTGCACATCAGATATTTACATTACAGTTCATAACAGTAACAAAGTTACAGTTATCAAGTAGCAACAAAATAATTTTATGTTTGGGAGTCACCACAACATGAGGAACTATATTAAAAGGTGGTAGCATGAAGAAAGTTGAGAAGCACTGGTCTACTGGGAAGTGAATGAGTGCCTACTGATGCCTATGTCCCAAACTCTAAATAACATTTAGACAATTAGTTACCTCTCATTTCTTCTCCATCCCATAAAACACAGAGGATTATATGCACTTTATAGAAATGTTCAAACAGTAGTCATGCCTAGCTGGAGATGGTCCCAGGGCAGCAGAGCCTGGGACTTAGTGATGCCCTTGTAGCCTCCCTTAACTCTAGAGCATTCAGTAAATTGATCAGAGAATACCATCAGTTCACATGGGTCTTGAGTGTGTGTCTTATGTAGACAAGTTTGCACACTTGTGAGCATCAGAAACTTCAGTAAAATCAATGTACACCCAAGGGCTGCCCAGGGAGTTTTATGCTAAGCTCGGGTGAGAGGACAACAGGTGATGGATACACTTTTTTATATTTTATGCATAATCACATATATGTGTACACACACACACACACACACACACACACACACACACACACACACACACA
>NW_026586550.1:10693408-10859300 GCF_907164565.1 Psammomys obesus
ACACACACACACACACACACACACACACACACACACACACACACACATTCCAGCAGGGTCTGTGTGACCCTGGCTAGCTTGGAACTCAAAGAGATCTGCCTACTTTGCCTCCTGAATGTTACATGTACGGGCCACCATGTTTGACTGCTTGTTTTGAGGCACAAGCTATTAAATAAATCCTTTTATTTTTATCATTTTTTTTTTTCTTTGAGGCAGGGTCTCGTGTAACCCTATAGTGGAGGATGACCTTGAACTTCTGATCCTTCTACCACACCTCCCAAGTGCTGGGATCATAGGTGTAGGCCCTCATTTCTGGTTGAGTTCTTTAAGAAACAATGAGTAGCTGGCAGTGGTGATATGCAGCTCTTTAACCCTAGCACTTGGGAGGTAGAGGCAGGAGGATCTCTGTGCGTTTGAGGCGAGCCTGGTCTGCAGAATGAGTTCCAAGGCAGCCAAAGGCTACACAGAGGATCCCTGTCTTGAACCCCTTTCAAAAAAAGAAACAACTTGCAGCCAGGAATGGTGTTGCACGCCTTTAAGCACAACGTGCTGGCCTTACTTGTTAACTTCACAATACAGCTCAGCAATTCCACTCTTTTAGCTACTTGTGCAAGAGACATTCTACACAACCACACTGGGAAATATGTCCGAGAATGCTATGTTGAACCACTGTTCTCAGGAAGAGCCTGGAAACAATCTGTGTAGCCCTGGAGACGACAAGAGAGTAAACTCTAATAGTAACGGAACAGGAAAAGATTTTGGGGTCTAGACGCAGTGGCAATGATTTGCCTACTAGCTGGATTTGAATGCAGTGAACCACCAGGCAGAGCTTCAGTTACTCTTCTGCCAGTTTCAACAAAGGTTCTGCTCTGACCCTGTGCCTCACAGTCCTCAAGACCCCTGAGTATGCCCTGATTACCATCATGGCTACAGAACATTAAGAAAAATGCTGAGAAATTAAGGTACGTGCCTATGCTAGTCACCATGACTGCACACTTGCTAAGTGGCATAAAATTATATTTAAAATAAGGAGCTTGGGGGCATATAATACAGTGTTGGGTTGTTTTTTGTTGTTGTTGTTGTTGTTGTTGTTGTTTTTTTGCTTTTGGCTTTCTGAGACATGGTTTCTTGGGATAGCCCTTGCTGTCCTAGAACACACTCTGTAATCCACACTGGCCTTGAACTCAGAGATCTGCCTCCTGATTGCTGGGATTAAAGCTGTGTGCCACCACCACCAGTCATAATATAGTTATTCTTTTAATATACTTATTTTTTAAGGGAAGCCTAGCAAGATGGCTCCACAGGTAAAGGTTCTTGACTCTAGAGTACCGGTTCTCAACCTTCCTAATGCTGTGACCATTTAACACAGCTCCTCATGTTGTGGTGACTCCCAAACCTAAAATTATTTTTGCTACTTTATAACTGTAATTTTGCTACTATTGTGAATTGTAATATAAATATCTGTGTTTTTCAACGGTCTTAGGTGACTCCTGTGAAAGCATTGTTTGGCCTCCAAGGGGTCCCAACCCACAGGTTAAGAACTGCTTCTTTACAGCCTGGTGGGTAGCCTGAGTTTCATCCCTGGAATCCATGTGAAGGTGTTATGCTCTATGAATATGTTTTTGTTTTAATCCCAGGTGTGGGATATGGGGCTGCTTCAGATTGTCCACAGCAGCAGACCAGTTTGCCTCATGCATGCGCTGGCAGAATCACGTCTCTGCCAGATGAAGACAGTTTAATTCTGGGGACTGTAGAGAGGGTAACAAAAAGACCAGAGCCCCAAGAGAGGAGGTGCAGCTGTTCCTCCTGCTGGTTCCTGCCCCTCCTGGTGCTGTTGCTGATTTGTCAAGTGGTCAAAAGAAAAGAGACAAGAAGTTGGAGATATCCTGACAAGACGAAGATTGGAATTGCCCCAAGGAACTCCGTGCCCCTAATCAGCAGGAAGTAGCCTAAAAAGGCCTCAATCCCCTCTTTCTCCTCTAACCTTCTTTCTCTCCTACCTAGTGTTGGGGGACTGGAAGGGACTAGGGTAGGAAGAGAGGTAGAGGTGTAAGAACCCAATAAAATAGACAAAAAATATGCCTACATAGATGAACAGGTATTTTTCATATCTAGATATGCATACCATATATATATATATATATATATATATATATATATGGTATGCACCATCTAAAAACATGGAAACAGAGAAAAAAGACATATCATATAAGAAACAGGGGCTCTAACTTAAAGGTGATGGGAGGCTTGGGTGCAAGCAGATTCAGGACCACTGTACAGCAGTCCCAGGCATCACAACATAGAACTCCAGGACTGACTTCACCTAATAAATACTAACTTCACCTAGACCACATTGAGAAGGGAGTTTGGAGGTATGTCAGGCAGAACAGTGGCGAAAACAATGGCTTCTGAAGGTTTAGGAAAGGAAAAATGTTCAGCTGTTAAAATTTATATGGTTTACAAGACTGTAAGCAGAATTAGAGAGAAGGCTCAAAGGTCAAGAGCACTTATTATTTGTGCAGAGAACCAGGGTTCAGTTTCCAGCACTGACATGGTGATTCATAACCATTACTAACTTTAACTCCAGGGGTCTCAATTCTTTCTCCTGAACTCTGTGAGCACCAGCATGCACGTGGAGAACATAAATACATTCAGCCAAAACGTTCATATATATAAGGCAAATCTTGAAAATAACAAACTGTAAGCAACAAATACTGATTCAACCAAAGATGCCAATTATGTTTAGGAGATTGGATGTGTCCACATGCATGAATGGTGTGCATGTGTGTGTGTGTGTGTGTGTGTGTGTGTGTGTGTGTGTGTGTAAGAGAAAAAAAAGGTCAGGGGAGATGGTATAGGAGCAGATACAGACACACAGAAAGAACCCAAAATCTTCCTGTTTAATTAAAATATGGTGAAGCAATATTTTAACATAAAATCTCCTTGGGTATAGTTCTGAGATGCTGAGGAGCCAGCAGGACATCAGAAATACAAGCAGTATTTGTAGAGAGCATCCTCCCCAGCTGCTTATCAAATGAAGTGGTGAAGAGTTAATCTAACCTCAGTATCAGCAGAGAAGGCCTGCTAGGTGAGCACACCGTCCCTTGTCCCCATCCACATGTTCATTACAGCAGCTTTTCAGGAAAACTTAAGTTCCTCCAAGATAATAACCAAACCACAGAGACAATGCAGCTAGGAATCTGTAGGATATGAGCACAAGAGAGGAACAAGAACAGGAATAAAATCAAGATTTAAAAATAAATCAGCCCTGATTAGGGCTGGAGACATGGCTCAGCAGTAAAGAGTGCTTGCTGTTCCACTGGAGGAACAGAGTTTGGTTCCCAACATACACACTGGGCTCACAGCAACATGTCAGTACAGCTCAAGGGGGTCTGAGGCCCTCTTCTAGTCTCTGTGGGTACCTGAACACACACGGTACACATTAACACAGGCAGACACACATACACATAAATCAATCTTTTTAAAATGTCACCTGTAACAAAGCATTTTATCTAGACAGAAAGGTGGACAGTAGTATGAGTGCATTAGTGTCATTTACTAGTGATAAATCTAGTCACAGGCATGGATGTACCTTATAATTACAAGTTAAATATAAAATACACACAAAGAGCTAACATTGTAGACAACATCCAAAGAAATTGAGAATTAAGATCATTTTAATTTTAACTCATTACACAAGAATATAAACCATTTAAATTATCAGAAGCAATACATACAAAAACATAGCAACTAGACAATCTCAAGTTTTGGAAAGCTATAAGGAGAAAAAAAATAAAAACTAATGTAGTATGTCTCTGCTCAGACATACCTCTTGTATGCATGTTCAAAACTATATATGGGATTATGTCACCTATTAAAACAAAAGATTGGCAGATTGGATCACAAAGTGAAATTCAACTCTGGACTGCTTGCTTCCTGAGAGCAAAGTAATTCATGAACATTAACAGTAAAGAGGAACAGTGGTGCGACTGGGAAAATGCAAAGAGAGAGAGCAGGTGCCACAATCAAACAAGGTTGGATCCAGGTCAAAATCATTAAGCAAGTCAAAGAAACACGTTGAATGATGAAAGCTGTTTCCTGATAAATACAATGAATATGAATATGAAACAAAGGAAAAGCACCAATATTTGAAAAGCAAAAATGAGAGAGAATGGCAGGTCATGAAAGGTGAAATAAAAAATATAAGTAAAGCCTGCAGTAATCTAAATATTATTGGGAATAAGCAATAGATTAATATGCTAAAGAATAGACCTCCCCTTCAAGGACTCATGGGCCATTCAATAAAATTGGCTGCACATTAGGCCACAAAGAAAATAACATTTCCCCTCCCTGTTCCAAATACCTCACAAACATTAACCCACTTAATTCAAACACTATTTTTAAATTATTATATATATTTAATTTGTGTGCATGTGGGCACGTGTTTCGTGGCATGTGTGCGACAATCAGGGAACACACTGGGGGGTGGTTTTGTCCTTCCACCATGCAGGTCATAAAGATTGACCTCAGGTCGTCAGGATTAGCTGCAGTCACTTTCACTAGGTGAACCAACACACCTGCCCAATATCAGTGCTTTAAGTTGTGTATCTTACAATATATACATATATTATACATATTATTATTCCTATTTTACAAATTAGAAAACTGAGACACAAACTGCTTAATTGACTTTGTGTAAAGGTCACAGAGGGTTTCATAGCAAGCAACAGAAGTAGAGTTAGAGAACCAGGCAACCTAGTTCTCACTATATAGTTTTAACCTCAAGGTCAAGAAACTCTTTAGCAAACTCAACAGAACCTGTGTGTGTGGTGTGTGTGTGTGCACGCAAGTGCGTGTTTTCTGTTTTGTTTTTGAGCCAGGGTTTGTGTAGCTTTGGCTGTGCTGGAACTTGGTCTGTGATAACAGGCTGACCTCAGACTAACAGAGATCTGTCTGCCTCTGCCTTCCAAGTGTGTGTGTGTGTGTTTTAAATTTTTGAGACAGGGTTTCCCTGTGTAGTCCTGGTCTTCCTGGAACTCTGTATACCAGCCTGGGCTCAATCTCAGGCCTATCCCTGCCTCCTGAGTGCTGGGATTAAAGGCATGACCACCAGGCAAAGTTTAATACTTTCAAAATTCACAAGATAGCTGGATGTGCTATGACATATCTATAATAACCTCATCACCCAGGAGATGAGTTAGAATGGTCAGTAGTTAAGGAACAGTCTTAACTATTCAAGCTTGAAAACAAAATAAAATAATTACACCTATAACTTCACTAGGATGAAACTTTCCCTTTAGATATGTTCTTAAAATGTAAAGTTACTGATACAACTTCTCAGTTAATGCAAATCTTTCTTGAAATGATTTATTTTATGTACATTGGTATTCTGACAGCTTGTATGTGTGTGTGAGGATGTCTTCTGGAACTGAAGCTATAGACAGTTAGGAACTGCCATGTGGGTACTGGGAACCCGGGACCTTTGGAAGTGGGCCCAGAGGTCTCAACTACTGAGCCATCTCTCCAGTCCCTGTTAATGCAAATCTTAAAATGACCGTATTAATTGCCTATTGATACAGCAAAAGAAAAAATGAATCATATTAAGGATTGAAAACCAGCCAGGGATGTTGGTGCATGCCTTTAATCCCAGTACTAGGGAGGCAGAGGCAAAAGGATCTCTGAGTTCAAGGCCAGCCTGGTCTAAATAGTGAGTTTCATGTCAACCAAGTTGTGGAAAGCCTTAAGAGTCCATCTCAAAGAGAAAAGCAAATTAAAACAAAAACTACTTCATTCAGCACTGATAGATACAATATGATACATATGCTTTTTGCCAAATAAACTAGCCAAAAACTTGTTCTTGGTGATGTCACAATCTAAACTGTTACAGAGCATTTAGAATGAAAAAATGTGAAACACTTTTATGCTAGATACATGTAGCAAACCAGTTTGTTTGTTGTTTTATTGAGACAGGGTTTCTAGGTGTAGCCTTGGCTGTCCTAGACTTACTTTCTGGACGAGGCTGGCCTCAAACTTACAGAGATCGGGCCTGCCTCTGACTCCCAAGTGCTGGGATTACAGGCATGAGCCACTACTTCTGGCACAAACCAGTTTTATATAGTTATTACTGTGTGTGTAGGAAAATATATTCTAAACTAGAAATTAAAATTTAAACAATTCTAGGCCAACAAGATGACTTGTGAGATAAAGGCAAATGCTGTGCCAGCCTGGCCACCTGGAAGGAGAGAACAGATTCCACAAAGTTGTCCTTTGAACTCCATCATTATTTTTACTCTGTGCTACACAGTAAGGTACATTAGACTTGTGTTTGGGGGCACGCATGCGTGTGTGTGGACAATGGGTTACAGTGTAGAAACTACTTACGCCCTTTTTTTTTTTTTTTTTTTTAGACAGGGTCTCACTACTTAGTTCTGGCTGTCCAGGAACTCTGTGGATTAGGCTGGCCCCACACTCACAGAGATCCACCGGCCTCAGCCTCTTGAGTGCCGATAAGAACAGCTTATGCCAGCAATTAGAATCTACTTCTTATGTAGACTGAGGTTGAAATTATTGGGAAAGTACTCAGCAGATGATAATGTTGGATGAGGGTATACCTACAGACGAGCTTGGCACAAGGACAAACAGACTGCAATCTTTGGAACAAACTGCAAAAACTGAAGACAGGTTTAGAGCTCACTTTAGAGTGTTTCCGAAACATTAATTGCCCCATTGTAACACTGTCAGAAACAGAGGTCCAATCAAAATCAGGGGTAGTGCAAGAAATGATGGAGATAAAACATGGTGCCAAGGAAATATTGCAGCATTTTAAAGTTAGAAGAGATTCTTCACCATCCTTGTTGTTTTCAGATAGGGTCTCACTATGTAGCTCTGGCTGGCTTGGAACTCACTAAGTAGACCAGTCTGGCTCCACCTGTCTGAGCCGGGCATGCCCTTAATCCCAGCACTCAGGGAGGCAGAAGGCAGAGCTCTGTGAATACAAGGCCAACCTGGTCTGCAAAGTCCAAGACAGCTAAGGCTACACAGAGAAACTCTATCTCAAAAAAAAAAAAAAAAAAAAAAAAGTGCTGGCTGGCTTGGAGCTGGTTGTAGCTGGTGTTGAACAGTCTGCCTCTTTCTGAGACTAAAGGTGTGCACCTCCACACCTGGTTTAGAGCTACGAGCGACTTTTGAAGATTTCATCACCATTTGGTACATCTTTGGAAAGGAACAGAAGAGCAAATACCAGCCTATTAAAAATATCTATCTATATCTCTTTGCCTCAGCTCCTCAACATCCAATGTAGCTAACGCAATTAACAAGCTTGGGTTTCCTTGAGACATGTAAAGAGAGCTTTCAAATTCACTTTCTCCTGAAGAGATTAAAAGGGCCAGTAATTCTCATCCTTTAAAATCTGCATTCCAATTCGTCTCCCCCAGATGCTCCAAGGAAGCCTAACCAGCATTCCTTCCCACCCAGAAATGAGCCATCTAACATTTGTTTCCCTGAGAGTGTGTCCCCTAAAATAACACCAAACCCTGCTAAGACGTGCAAGTCTTCGCGAACTGTTCTTTTGCCAGTTCCATTTCCCAACTGGGGCGCGTCATTCATTGCGCGTCTCATCGCCATGCGCAACGCGGCGAGGGAGAAATGTGGGAGGCAGCGGTGTGGGAGGCAGCGTGGCACTTTCGGGGGGAGGGGGTCTGGGGCGAGTCAAGCCTTCGCCTTTCTACCCTGGACACCTCCGCAGGGGCCCGGGCACCGACCGGGCAGGCCCCGCGGCCCGGCCGCGAGTCCTTCACCCCTTTCCAGGGTCTGCCGGAGTCCTCAGCTGACAAGCCTGCTCCCTGTTGCCCAGAGCCAGAGGCCGACGTCGGGCGGGACCCGGCGCCATGACTGGGTCTGTCCCAGGCACATCACGACGCTCACCCCGAGGGATCCGCGAGCGTGCCTCGGTTTCCGGGAGAGAAGAGGAAATCACTCCGGGAACCCCAAAGCCTTCCTCTGGAGCTACAGCGTAGCTAGCGTCCCCGTTGCCACGGAGACAGGGCTGTCTGTGACGTCACTTCCGCCGGGCTGTCTGGACTTCAGACTGTTGAGAAGAAATCTGAGCAACAGCCACGACTGTGGACGCGAGCGTCTCCGGTGTGCGCATGCGCCCGCTCAGCGGCCTGCTTCTATTTATGTGGGGGATCCAACATGGCGGCCGCGGCGACCCTGGCGATGGTGGCGGAGCCCATCAGAACGTTGTAGCGGGGACAGGGACCCGGTCCGCACTCACGGTGGCGTCCGCGGAGACGGCTGAGGGTGCCGGAGGGAAGAAACGTGACGGAGAGCGGAAGGAAAGGCGGGCGGGCACGCCGTGCGGCGTCGAGGCGAGAGCCGGCTCGAGCGAGCGCCGAGGGCCAGAACAGTGGGGATGGCGGAGCCGCGCAGAGTCGCGTTCATTAGCCTGTCACCGGTGAGGCGGCGCGAGGCCGACTTCGCGGGCGCCGAGCGCGAGCCCCCCCGGCTGGAGCCGCAGCCGTACCGCGAGCCGGCCCGGGCGGAGCCGGCCCCCCGCGCTGACGCGCAGCCCCCGGCGCGCGACAAGCCGCTCCCCCAGCGCGAGGGCAGCCGCGCCGAGCCGCCCATGGCCCTGCAGCGCGAGCCCCCGCGGCCGGAGCCGCCGCCGCCGCCGCTGCCCCTGCAGCCCGCCCCTCCGCGGGAGTCGGCTTCCCGGGCGGAGCCGCCGCCGCGACCGCCGAGGGAGACGGTGCGCCTGGAGCTGGTGCTCAAGGACCCCACGGACGAAAGCTGCGTGGAGTTCAGCTACCCGGAGCTGCTGCTGTGCGGAGAACAACGGGTACAGAGGGTCCCTCTCTCCCGGCCGCCCCACAGCCCGGGCGCCTCCGGACCGCCGCCTGCCCGGGCTGCTCTGCACTTCGCTCGTCCCGGGGGTGGGGTGGCGGGGGCTCGGCGGCTAGACGGGGTGGGAGCCGCGCGGCCCGGCCCGCCCGGGTGGCCGAGGCCGCCCCCTCCGCACCGCGCCGAGCCGGTGTTCCTGTGCACCTTTCGAAACCTCAGCTTTTTCCTCCTTTTCCTTTCTGTTCCCCTCACCAAATCCCGAGGCCCCGCGAGCCGCGCGGCTGGCTTCTTGTGGCGCTCCGTCTGTCGTTCCGGTAGAAGGGAAGCGAAAAAACCTTGGGGGACACGCCCCCCGGTCTGAAGCGGAGAGATTGTGTGACCCCGGCTCATCCTCATCTTTCCTCAACCCAGCTGTACCGGGCGCCAGGGCTGCTGAGATGGGCTCGTGGCCGGGTGGTTTATTTTCCTTGATTGAAGGGGATTTCAGAGAAATTAAACATTTTCAGAAACTAAAGATTCCACGTTAGGAATGAAAAAGTGGATTCGTTAATGTGGTTACGCTCGTGTTGGTAAATATTGTTAGCTTTGTGTGTGTTGAGTTTGTGCATATTGTCTTTGAATGGAAAGGTCTCCTGTCTTACTCGGTGGCTGTCCACTCATATTATTTTTTGGCTCCCATTAGTTCCAGTTGGGGATATTTGTCCGTTGCGATCTTTTGGAGAATTATGGAAAAACGTTGGCTTTGAATTTAAAAAAAAAAAAAAAAAAACTTAGGAAAATACATAGGTATCTCTTTTGAGGGAAGCGGTGAACAATGGGGATTAGGACAGCGGTTTGTCGGTGACTGTAATTTTTATTGTTGTGGGTTGGTGATCTTTAGGAGGGGGACTTGGTAGAAAGAGACAGGCAGGCAGACAGACAGACATTGCTCTCTTGTTTAGTGACTATACTCTTTATTAGGCTGGGCTTTTGAGCGGGTCTAATGGACTCCAGAATTCATTAGTTCCTTTCATCAACTATCTTTGTTGTTGCAGTGAAGGACTCTGGTCAAAAGTCTCACACTGAATAATATCGTTAGTCTGTATTTTGTGCCAGATAATCTTTTGATGGCTTGTTGCAAGTATTGTTGTGTGGCCATCATTACTAAATGTTTTCAGAGAAATCCAATTGTTAGGGGTAGAGACCATTTTGGTCACTTTCACATTACGTCCTGTCCTGTAGACTCAGTTCATTCAGAATTCTTTTTTATATAAACATGGCGTTTTTGTTTATTAGATTGCAGCATTTTTTTAAAAAATAAAATTAAAATGAAGGTGTCCAATTTTTATAATTTCATAAGTTACAGATGCAAAAACATTTTTTAGCTAGGCATGGAGCACTCTGAAGGCTGGGGTGGAAGAACGGAGAGTCCAGGGCCACGTAGTGAGGCCCTGCCTCAAAAAACAAAACCGGGTGACAGAACGGCTCAGCAGATAAATGTCCTTACTGCCAAGCCTGAAGACCTGAGTTCCATCCCCAGCATGCACGTGGTGGAGGAGAGTCGCCATCTGCAAATTGTTCACACACACAAATAAGTGTAAGAAAACGGCAAGACAAAAGCCATCTTTAGGTAAAAATACATCATACTAGTTAGTGTTTTGTCGTTGTGCAAACATTGTAAAAATACCTACACTAACCTAGATGTTTTTTTGGTTTGGTTTGGTTTTTTGAGACAGGGTTTGTTTGTGTAGTCCAGGCTACCCCGGAATTCACTCCTAGACCACTTCTCAAACTCAGACCCGTAGCGCTGGCGTCAAGGGTGTGTGCTGTCATGCCAGGCTAACCTAGGTGTTTTCATCTGCTATCTACTTAGCTGTATGGTACTTACCATTTAGCCTGCTCTACAGTATTTACTGTATTTACAGTATTTACTGCTCTGTGGTATTTACTGTTGTATATGTGATCTTTCCCTTAAAGCAATGCTTGGTATGTGGCTATACTTTTATGTTCTAGGAGACAGGTGAATTGGATTTAATTCTGTTGTTTGCTTCTTACATACTATCAATTTAGAGATTTATTGGTCCAATTTTCTTATTGTGTATTCAGCCATATATCTTATAATTCCACAAAAGAATTCTGTTTTTTATGTGGTATGCTTTTGTGGGGAAAGTTTGCCACATTTTCCTATGATTAGTCTCACTTAGTGTATTTATTACCTAAGAACGTATAAGTAACACATAAGTAACACAATTCTGTAAGTGAATTGTGATGGTTCCATAAAGGGAAATCCTAGCAGAGTGACCAACTGGAGACTGTCTGGAGATTGGTTTTCCTCCTCTGGGAAGCCCCCCCCTCCGCTGAGACTTAACCCAAGGGCCTTGAACATGCTAGGCCAGGGATATGTTATATTACTGACATGACTCCAAGTAACACCCCATCCTTTGTTTTTGAGACAAGATATTTTAAATTGCTTAGGCTGGCCTTGAACTTACTTTGTAGCCTATATTGGCCTTGAATTCATGATATTGCTGTTTTAGATTCCTAAGTAGCTGGGATTACAGCCCTGAACCATCAGGCTTGGCTCAGATTTATTTTTAGTTATAATTTTTCTAAAATATTTTAATTTTGAGTTACTGTAATTAAATACTGTACCCATAGTAGGCTAAGTAAAATTAGAAGAAAAAGTCCCAATTTTTGTTTGTTTTTGTTTTGTTTTGTTTTCAAGACAGGGTTTCTCTGTGTAGCCTTGGCTATCCAGGACTCCCTTTGTAGACCAGGCTAGCCTCAAACTCACAGTGATCCGCCTGCCTCTGCCTCCACGAGTGCTGGGATTACAGGAGCTCTCCACCACACCTGGCTTGTCTCAACTTTTAAATAGCCGTATATCAGTTAAAAGATTTGTCAAGTGGAAGTGGGTAGCTGTGGGCTGTTAAAACAACGATGTGTGTAAGTACCATCAGCACTGGGGTACATTTAAGTAAACTCCCTACCTGCTAAATGAAGTGTGCAATCCCAATTAACAGAAATACAGCTGAGGTGTTTCCACATAGATGAGCAAAAGCATATTTTGGCTAACTCTAAAAAGCAAGATCACCTGCAGGTTAGGTCAGCCCTTTGCCTTGCTCTTTATGGTATTATGTCATAATTGTGGTTCGAGTGGTGACTGAGACGTTGGAGTCATCCCCATTCTGAAAGATTAGTTTGTTTGATATTGCTGACAGTAGTCCATTATGAAGTACCTTGTGGACATGACAAATACATTAGAAAAAAGTTCAGTTCTTAGCAAACCAAAAAATCAGATAACCTGAGCACTCATTTGAGAACGCAGTGAATTAAATGTTTCCTATAAAGAGAAAAACAAGGGGTGATGTAACTGCACTGTTACAGAACTCTGTGGTATTCTGATGCTTGTCACTTCATATGTTGGATGAGACCTATGAAAGACTTGAACATGCTAAGGTCAAAGGAGAAAATCATTGCATAGACTTTACACATAAGTAGCTGATAGTTTGCAATTTGTTTCACCTGCAAATTATCAGCTACTGCTACTGTGGTGGGGGAGATTCTTTAGATTTTTCTTGCGTTTTTAATTGGGAAAAAGTGATGATTCTTTGTGGGTGTTTGTTGCTTTGAAGTAAGGTTTTACTGTGTAGCCCAGGTTGGCCTCGAACTTCTGTCAGGCTTCCTACCTTAGCTTCCTGAGTGTTGAGATTGCCCCCATTATTCTTAACTCTAAAGGAGAAGTGAGTTTTTTTAATTTTATAGACCATATTGTAAACAAAAGATAGATCTTGATGCCTGTATTAAGTATACAGAATATTTTAGAACAGGCTGGATATGGTGATACATCTTTGAATCAGGGTACTAAGGCAGGATTGTGAGTTTGAGGCCAGCCTAGACTGTATAGTGAAATCCTGTCTTGAAAAAAATTTTAGAATGACATATACAGGTGATTCTTAGTTAGGAAAGGAAATAATAATACAAATCTTTGTTTATATTTGCATATGTAAAATAAGTCTGGCTGGATTGGGGATAAAGCTCAGTGGTAGAACTCTTGACTAGCATATGAAAGGTTCTGGGTTCAAGAAAATCCCCATCAGACTGGTAATAAAGACCTAGTATTTGGACTACACAGTGATGGGAGGGAACAATTTATAACAACAAAACATACTGTTTGCTTCAGTCCTTTGCACTAACTTTAGGGGGGACTACTATACCCCAAATTTAGTGTTTACTTTTCTTGCCAGACTGATTTTGCTAGTTTGTTTCCTCTTGGGTTGTTTGTGTTTCATTAATAATGCCAATTAGGATAAATTCTATAAATATTTATTACTACATTTAGAAATTGATTATAAAATTAACTCCTTAAAATCTTAAGGAGTCTGTGTTTATTCTGATGTGTTGTGAACCCTCTGTCTTCATCCTGCCCATGTTTCCCTGTTATGTTTTAGGCTGATTTTTTGTGTATCTTCGGTCTTTATATCTATGATGAAGTACCTTAGTTCCATATTTGTCCTGGTTGAATATTTTTATGTTTATCATTTTTAATTATTTAAAGTTGCTATATCAGTTTTTTCAAAATTAACCCTTTAAAAATTTACTTTCCGATGGGTGTGGTTGTGCACACTTTTAATCCCAGCACTAGGGAGGGAGAATCAGCAGGATCTCTGAGTTCGAGTCCATCCTGGTGTATGTAGTGAGTTCCAGGTCATCCAAGACTATGTAGTAAGGCCCTACCTATCTCCAAAATACAAAACAAGCAAACAACGAGACCAATTTTACTTTCAAAGTAAAATTCTAAAATTGGATAAAAATTGTATTTTTTAAAAGTAGCTCTTAGCTTTTTTGTGCACTGAAAAGCATTTATATAAAACTTGACTACTGCAATAGTAAGCTGAGGTCGACGCAAGACTGCTCACCTGAGTTCAATCCCCAGTGTCCACAGGAAGGTGCAAGGAGAGAACCAGCCTCACAGAGTTGCGCTGTGACCTTCACATGTGTGCACATGTCCACCCACCCACATCATGCAGCACACAATAAGAATACATTTTTAAAATGGCAAAAGTAGTAAAGTTAGGAAAGCATACAAGTTTATCTGTTCTAGCAAGTGGGTGGCGACTGTGGGATATTTGCTTATTGTGTGTGCATGGTCTGTGTGTTTTAAACTGTATTTTAGAAGTGTTTCATTCTGTACTGTTAGGAGGAAGCCATGATGAGCTCTTGCACATTTTTTAGCTTTATATATTTTTTGAATAGGTATCTACTGATGGGAGACAGGTGATATAGAAATTATTGATTATAAGTTCAGCAGAAAGCCAGGACAGCCGCAGTAATAACTTGTAAGCATAAGATGAGTCTTGATTCTACAATTAATAATTTGAATGCCTTTTTAGGGATATTTCATGGCTGAAGCAGTCTACTGTTTAGGGGTAATATCAAAATAAAATTTATTTTTACCTAATGTTGGTCTGGGGGAGAGATTGCTTTATTTGGGATGGGGTCATTTTGCAAGTGGAGCAAATACAGATTTTTAAATTCTTGACCATCAAAAAATTGTACAGTTTTGTGTAAGTCCTAATGTGAACCATCATTTTAAAAAATGGCTTTTAATGCTTTTGACCTATTTATTTATATTAGGAAAAATTGATTCATTGAAATTTAAAGGTATATTCAAGTCTGGAAATAATACAACAGATGTAGTTACAAAAAACTGTAACATTAATAACTTTGATATATATTAAATATATAGTTCAGTTATACTGAACTATAGTTGATATGTGATTAGTATATGGCAGTGTAGTGGAAGTGGTGCTAATACTGTGTTTCTTTCCCCGTTTCCTTTAAATCAGAAGAAGCTTGTTCATACAGAAGACCCATTTACTGATGAGCATAAGGAGAGGCAAGAAGTGGAAATGTTGGCTAAGAAGTTTGAAATGAAATATGTGAGTATAATAGTGATCACCTAGGTAATTTTACCCTATTGGCCTGTTTTCTTTGTGCAGCTAGTTGGGAGGCCCTAAAAATAGCAACTGCTTACTTATCTTGATCTCACAAATTGAAGCTGAATGAATGGTTTTGACAGCCAGACAGTTTTACAGGTTTGTCCTGACTGTGTTAATAGGCTGTATTTGTTATAGTCAGTCCTTCTATAATCTAGGCAGTTTGCTTAACAAATCCTACAAAAAACCAAACCTAGCCTAGAAGGTAAGAAATATTTACTGTCTTTACAGGTGAAGGAATGAGGCTCTAAGCCCAAGGTTAAGTGAGTGGTCCATGGTCATGCAAGGTCAAGAATAGGCAACACATTCAGCTGTGTATAGCTCTAACCCTGCTCCCCTACTACTGCTGATGAGAACTTTTTTTTTTATAGCAGTTCATCACCCTTCTTCCTTTTTAAGAGAGTGCGTGGACTGTAAGAATCTTAAGAATCCATCAGAATCAATATAAAACTTCTCTATGTCATACTTACCTTAAATATTGATGCATATCCTGTATTCCATGCAACAATATAGCAGCTTTTTTTAATAGAAAATATATAAATAATATGTTATAAAAGTATACTATAATTTTCATATAGCATTTTCCTTAACTTTTAGCATAACTATTCATAGAAAGCTTTAATTCTATGCTGTTTGTCACGGCTTTAACGACTCTTGATGAGTTGAGAAGTGAGGCTGCATTTTCCTCTGTGAGCATTAGAAATGCTTCACAGAGATAGGATGTCAGTATTAACTGGCTTTGCCTTTCCTGTTAGCCTCAAACTGCCACTTGAATTCGAGTTGACACTTTTTGGCTCCTGCGTGAGACAAATACCAGAATAGAGTAGAATTTGAGTCGGGTTTAGGCCACTCTTTGACACCAACAAATTATGTCCTTTGGGTGGAGTTATTTTGCTCTTTAAGCCCCAGCTTTCATATCTGTAAACTGAGATTCTTTTTAGAGTCCTTCTAGGTATATATTCTGTAGCTCATCACTAAAACAAATGAAATGGTAGGTGTTCTTAAAGAAAAGATAACAAAAAAAATCTACTCTTAATTTGTAGTGAGGATTTTATTTTTTTAATCACATTTTATTTTTAGTTTTTGGTTTTGTTGTTTTAAGACAGTCTCACTTTGTAACCCAGGATGGCCTGAAACTCATGATCTTCCTGTCTCTTATCTCATAGTTAATGTTGCAGATGCTAAAGCTAAACATCCTAGGTTCTGGCTATTGTTTTAAGATGATTCCTAGGTGGTGTATGTCAGAGCAGGGAACAGAGTTCATTTTAATGGATTTAGACTTGTTCTCTTAGTTTGGTAGGACAAGGTATAACTTGTGATGCCCAAAAGATTACTCTTGGTGATTTCTCTATTTTTGTTCCTCCACATGTTTTGAAAACTTCCATTTCTAGGATTGGATATAAATTCAGTAATCTCCGTGAAAATGTCTAGCACAGTGCTGCACATGGGACTCTGAGTTGCAGGTCAGGGTGACAACCCAGTGCGACATTAACTTTGTCTGTTTCTTTGTCTCTCAGTGTCCATCTCTCTGTCTGACATACCCTCTCTGTATAGTTCTAAAACTTGTGGGTTTTATTTCGGTGTAGACTGTGAAATATGTTATACTGGCGAGATGGCTCAGCAGATAAAGGTACTTTTGCCTGATGGACCTGAGTCCGATTCCTGAAACTTGAGTGAGGAAAGCTGACTTTTACAAGTAGTTCTCTGACATCCACATGTGCATCGTGGTCTGTGCATGTACTTTCCTCCAAAATAACTAAATACATGTCAAAGTATTTTCTTTCTTGCTTGCTATCTATCTATTTATTATATGTCTGTCTGTTTGTCTATCTTATCTATCTATCTATCTATCTATGCTTCCCAAGTGCTAGAATTAAAGTTGTGTGTGCCTGGGGGAAAAAAAAAAAAGAATTCTGTTCAGTGACTTCACAATCAATTGTGAAATACTTTCAACAGTTCCCTCGGATAAGGCACTGGGAAGGGGATATTACAAAAGCATGCAATCATTTTAAGAATTTTAATCACTCATTGGTGAGTTGTAACTATTGAGAAGATAGAGCATTTGGGGAGCTTCCCAAGATCTGGTTTTCTTCTGTTTTGTTTTTTTATTGGGTATGGTCCCTAAGACTCAAATTGTTAAAGTTTTGTATACAGTTTGGGCAAACTTGTTAAGATCACTACAAAATGAATTCTACTTGTAAAACACAAATACCAATGAATTTAGTGTTCTGTGGACTAACCCTGGTCTGAACCCAGGCTGATGTGGTGCTGTCTGTGAGTTCAAGCTGGTCTAAGAGCAAGCACCAGGACATCCAGAACTACATAGAGAGACCCTGTCTTGAAAAAACACAAACAAAATAAAATAAAATAGTAGTGTGGAACCAGCCCACCATAATTGTAGGTTCTGCCTCCGTGGATTCAACCACTGAAGATCAGAAGTATTAAAAAAAAGTGTACCTGTGTTTTACATGTGAAGACTTTTTGCTTAGTATTATTCCCTAAACCATACAGGTTTATAACTATATAAACTTTCACATTGCGCTTGGGATTATAAATATCTAGAGATAAAGTATATAGCAGGATTCAAGTGGGTTATATATTTTATATATATACATTTTATATAGGATATTTGAACATCTGGAGATTTTGTTATGTTAGGGTTCCTGGAACCAATTCAGGATATCAAGAGTTGAATGTATATTAAAATCATAAAATTATCTTTTAAAACTTTAAGGGATAGGATAGTCTTAAAGGAAAAAGAAATCCTTTTTCAAACAGTACCTTTTTTAAAAATTCCTTTTTTTGAGCCATTTTCATTGTGTGGCCTCTGAGCTAAATATATTTTCAGTCTCCCTCTCAGACCTATTATGAGACAGCAGTTTTAGGACATGTGGAAGATCTTATACTCATAGTGATGGTTATCAAAATGTGTGTTAGTATTTCTGTGCAGGTAACTATTTCCGCTAATTTAAAACTGTAGGCTTTTTTATTAGGTTGAAATCAGCATGGATATAAAAAGATGTAATTGTAGAGGGCTGTGGTACAAATTGAGAAGTTTTGTAACCAGGGTGTTTACTTCCTTCTCAGTGATATAGCCTCTTACCAATTAATGTCCTGCTCGCTCTCTGCCAGAAGTCATCAGTGAACATTGATGCTTTCCTCTACTTATGTCACGGAGGCAATGGGGTCCTGTCCTAGGAATAGCTTGTTTTGTTTTTTTCAGTTTACTGATGTTGTAATCTTTCAGCATTGGCTTGAGATACTGATTATCAGGTTAAGCCAGTACTAATGACTGAGTCATCATGAAGGAGTGCTTAGAAAATGAACTTTAAAAGGGTTCTTCATTTGAGATTAACAACATGGAAGATATTTTTAATTTGTATGGAAGTACAATTTGATTTTGATAAGGTCTAGTTAATGTAATAAAAAGGGTTTAGAAAATTATGAATTAAGACTAATTTTGTTGCAGGAAACAGTCTTGCTAAAGATACTGAAAAAGTGATTCAATATAATGTTTAAAATTCACATTGCATACACTCCTTTTAGGCGTCTGTTGAATGTATCTTTCCAAGGCAGACTTACATTGTAGTGCAGGCCTGTCTTCATAGTACTTAGATGCTGACGTAGGAGTTAACATGTTTTGAGAACAGCCTAGGCTACATAGCAAGTTGTAGCTATCAGCCTGGAATTACAGATGGGTGTAAACTGCCTTGTGGGTGCTATAGTCAAACCCCCAGGCTTCTCTGCAGAGGCCACAAATGCCCATAACTGTCTGAGCATCTCTACAACCACTTGTTTTTAAATTTAAAAATTATATAGTTATATATTTTATGTGTTGTGTGTTTAGGTGCACACATGCATATTACATGTGTGGATGTCCGAGAACAGCTGTTGGAAGTCTGTTTTCTCATTCTACTGTGTAGGTCTTGGGGTATCAAGCTTTGTTGTCTGGCTTGGCAGCAAGTGTCTTTACCACTGAGCCGTTATTGTTGGCCCTTTGATGTTTAAAAACACTCATAGTGACCTTTCTCTGATTAACCTGAATTGTAAATAAGATTTTCAAACTGCTTTCTCACTCCTTATAAAGCCTTTAGTTTTTTAATGGCTGTCAGCATTTCATGGTTATGTGAAATATAGTTATACCATTTGATACTGTTAATAATAGGATGCTTGGTGAGATTACAATTAATATTATAATCAAAGCTTTAGTTAGTTCTTTTTGATAATCTTTTTAAGATTCACACTTAAAAACAAAAGGATTTACCCTATTTAACAGCATTACTATGCTGCTCCATTGAGTGCTAACAATTAAACAGTCATTTTCAGTGGCAAGAAGCTGGTAACCTTGACTAGACTCTAACGCATGTTCCTAATTTTACAAATAAGCTGTTTGTTCTTCCTTATTTGCTCATCACTAATACGGACTGTGCATTTGTTGTTTGTTTTGTTTTTAGATTGCCCCAGGCAAATTATAGTCAGCTAATTGTGTCTTATGCCCCTACTCTGAAAGTATTCGATGAACAGAAAAGGGTGGTTGTGATTTTAATTATCATCCTAGAAAAAAATTTACAAGTCCAGCTGAGGTATGAGAGATGGTAGGATTCAATGAGGAGTAAGATATAGTAGTAAACTTGATGGAAGCTAGGCTAGCCAAGGGATTGAGTACATTAGGTGAAAACAGTGACCAGCTTTCTAGACCTGGCAGTTAGGATGGAAAGGAAGCTGGAGGTGTGACTAAGCCTAAGCAAAGTTTTGTGCGAGACAGACTTGAAATAGGAATAGTAATTCTTGGTCTGACCCTAGTTCTGGCAAAGATTTTAACATTAAAAGGGGAGAGATTGAGAAGCAAGGAAAGTAGAGAAGAAAGAAATGAATGACACACTTTGAAGTTAGAATTATTGAGGTATAATTTAACTCTAGCTCATCAGTTTTAATTGTTCAGCTTGGTGAGTTTTAATAAAGGCACACACTCTAAGTGTGACTACAGTCATGGTATAGGCCATTTTTATCTCCCCATGAAGTTTCCTTCTTGGCAGACAGTCCTCTACCTCTAGCCCAAGCCCTGGCAACCTCTGGTCTGGTTTTGTTTTTTGGTTTTTTTGTTGTTGTTGTTGTTGTTGTTTGTTTTTTTTGTGTGTGTGTGTGTTTTTTGGGGGGGGGGGTTTGTTTTTTTTTTTTTCTAGAACTTCCTATAAATGAACCTTGTCTGTGTTGAACTTCTTTGGTTTAGTATGGTGGCTTTTGAGAGCCAACTTTGGGTCTCATATGTCAGTGGGTCTTCCAGTGTTTTATCCAGTAAGCACACATTGTACTGTTTTCAGAGTTATGGGGGTTTTATTTGTTTTTGTAAAATGTATTTTTCTATTTTCTGCCCATGTCTGATTCAGAGGAGAATGTTCAGGAGTTGATTTTCCTCTGCTACCTTGGAAGTTCTAGGAACTGAACTCAAGTCATCATACTTGGCTACAGAGTGTCTGTACATTCAGAGCTGTTCCCCTGGCCCCAGGGTTTAGTTTCTGACTATCACACATAAAGCTGCTCTAAAAAAAAAAAAAATCACAGCATACATTTCATATTAACATAAATTTTCAGTGTGGGTATAGTAGCTCAGGCCTGTAACCTCAGCACTTGGGAGGCTGAGGGTTGTCCCAGTTGTTCAAGTCACCCTTGAGCTACATAGTAAGTTCAAGTATAGTGTGGTGCAATGTAGTGATAAATTGCTTTTTTTTTTTTTTTTTTTTGAGGCAGAGTTTCTCTGTGTCCTGGAACTTGATCTTTAGACCAGGCTGGCCTCAAACTCACAGCAATCCACTTGCCTCTGCCTCTGGAATGCCAGGATTAAAGGCGTGTGCCACCACTGCCTGGTGAGATAACGTACGTTAAAAAAAAAAAAAGTGTGGGCAGTGAAATGGATGGCAGGTTAAAAAAGCACTTGCTGCCAAGCTGGGAGACCTGAGCTTGGTCCCTGGGACCTACATGGTAGAAGACCAGCTTTTACAGTTTGTCCTCTGGCTTCTGGATGTGTGCTCTCTTGTGGACCCACACAGAATAATAAACATAAAAGAAAAAAGACCACCCATTTTTATTGTGTGTTCTCTCTCTCTCACGTGGAATGCATATTTGTGTTTGTTGTGTGCACAAGTGTGCTCTCGGGTGTGTGTGCAGGCTAGAGAACCTTATTTTTTGGGACAGGATCTTTCAGTGGATCAGCTAGATTGGCTGACCAGGGAGCTCTGGGATCTGTCTTCCTCTTTCCACCCTGCACTGGTGTTACATAGGCGACTACTGTACCATTCTTAAGGTGGCTGTTGGGTTTGCTCCTTTTCTGTTTTTTGAAACAGGGCCTTTCTATGTAGTCCTGTCCTGGAGCTCCCTTATGGAGGCCAGACTGGCCTCAAACTCAGATATCCTCCTCCTCTTTCTGAATGCTGGGATTATAGGCATGTGCCTGGCCTGTTTGTATGTGTATTTGTTTCTAAGGCAGTATCTTACTCTTTAGCCAAGGCTAATCTCACACTCATGATCTTTCTACCCCAGCTTTCCCAAGTGCTGAGATTATAAGTATAGGATTTCACGACAGGCTGTTATATCCCTTTGTGTCTCCACAAGCAAAATAGGAGATGGTTAGTTCCTCTACATCCTTGTTAACGACGGCTGTTGTTACTTTTAATTTTATCAGGTAATGAATGAAGTGTGTGTGCTCCTGGGAGTCTTGTTTCTCCTGCCATGAGTATAATCTAGGGATTGGATCTGTGTGCAGGTGCCTCTGATCTCTGGGTTATCTTGCTAGCTTAGCCCTGTAAGTGTGAAACCACGGGCACTGTGCGGGAGAAGTTGATCTGGAGACATGGCAGTGTGGACACTGATTTGAATTCCAACACTGACTTGAAGGCTTTAGCTAAAAAGTGACCCCACAGGCTCTGTAATGTCTCTTAACAGTTTTCTAGATAGAAAATGAGTCTCTTTAACTGTTTTTAACTTTTATCTTGGTGTAACTCAAGGCCTCCCCCAAGTGTTTAACTGTATGTGTTTTGTCTAAGAATAAGTGTCTTAGGAAAGACTTGATTATGTTATCTGTTATAAAGGACTCCGCACAACCTTCGTGTAATTTTCCTTTGTACTGTTTGTAATTAGTGTAGTCATTAATCTTTCTCCTGGCGACCATACTGTACAGTCCACAAAGGCCACCTTACTGTGCTCACTGTAGGTGCTTGGTAAATTTCTTAAGCAGATTATCTTGCTTTTAGTTCTTTGGGAATAAGAAGTTAAATTCTCGGGGGGCGGGGGGGGGTAGAAAGGTGCCTCAGTGGCTAAGAGCAGAAGACCTGGGCTCACCTCCCAGCACCAATATGACAGCTTAGAGTTGTCCAGAACTCCAATTCCAGAGGATTAAGTGCCACCTTCTGCATTTGGTGGGCACCAGGCATGCACATGGTATACCTGATAAATGTAGGCAAAACACTCAGTATCCATAAAATAAAAATAAAAAGATTTAAAAGAACATAAATCACCTCTGATATTTTAGCATATTGCTTTTTTTTTTTAACTTTCCATGTAGAACAGTGGCATTGAATTTTTAGTCCTCTTGTCTCAGCTTCCCAAGGACTAGAATTTCAGGCATGCTTTCCGTAGCTTAAATTTTTGACATGTTTTGACATACATTTTGTTTCTGTT
Organism: Psammomys obesus; assembly: GCF_907164565.1. Classification (NCBI taxonomy): domain Eukaryota; kingdom Metazoa; phylum Chordata; class Mammalia; order Rodentia; family Muridae; genus Psammomys; species Psammomys obesus. The sequence goes on from NW_026586550.1 coordinate 10,715,902, forward strand.
AGGAATAGAATCCAGGATTGCGTTTACGCTGAGCATGCACTTGGCCATTGAGCGAAGTCCCAAGCCCTCAGCAGATACTTTAAAATCCTAAATACCGGTTTAAAATATAGTATGTAATTCTTAATAGAATTTTAAAAGGTTTTGTTTTAGATGATTGTTTTTTTTTGTTTGTTTTTTGTTTTTTGTTTTTTGTTTTTTTTTTTTGAGACAGGCTTTCTCTGTGTAGTCCTAGCTGTTCTGAATTAGCTTTGTACATCAGGCTGGCCTCAAACTCAGAGATCTGACTGCTTCTGCCTCCCTGAGTGCTAGGATGTTTGTTTGTTTTGTACGGCTGGTTTGAGACTATCCTTCTCTGTGTAGCCCTGGCTGTTCTGGAACTGGCTCTGTATTCCAGGCTCATAGAGATCTGTTTGCCTCTGCCTCCTGAGTGCTGGGATTAAAGGTGAGTGCCACCACTGCCTGGCTTCCATTTACTTATTCCCCACTGAGGGTGTGTTTGGGAGGGGACATGGAAGTGACGGGTTAAGTGTTTCAATATTAGTATATATGGCAAACAGCCTTCTGTTAGAATTGCCTTTGGAAGTCACTCTGAGGGAGGGTACTGCCTTAGAGACATTGTTTATAATTTCAGTGTTGACCTTTTGCCCGCCAAGTATCATTTTCTTTGCATTTAGTTTTTATTTAAAGATACATTGTATTAAATGTATCCATCTTTAAACACTAGACTTAATTTGCATTAAAGTCAGCCCCTGTAAGAACTGGAACCAAGTGACAGTAAAGATTCACATCTTCCCTTATCCTTTCTGCAGAGCCCACTGTGCCTTGGAAGTAACAAGTTGAAAGGCCAGAACCTTGGTAGTTTCCTCTTCCTCCTCCTTCCTCTTCACAGGATGAAGAGATGATGCAGGGATTCTTTAAAATCATAGTTGGGTTTGAATCTGTAAATGTAAATATCCAAAATGAGGCTTAAAAGCAGAACTCACAGACCTGTTTTTGTGGCACCAGAGGAAGGCTGCTTCCTGTTTAAACTACTTATTGCAAGCTTATGTAAACTTCTAGAGTTATAAGTAATGTTTTGTATCTGAGATATAATGAGCTCTTTACACTGTGATCAGCCAGGTATAACTTGAATAATGCAGTGTCCAAGACCTGGTTTGTTTTTGCCATTGTTTTGCCTTAGACACATTTCATTTATGTATAATTATAGGTTCACAAGTTTCAAATACAGTAGAAGAGACTCTTGTGCTCATCACCCAGCTAGATACTCAGAGGGTTATACCTCACATGACTGTACTCTTTAAAAACTGGAGACTGGACTTTAGCACCGTACACTTGAGAACAGGGTAAACAACAGACTGTGATCTGACTTCACCAGTTCCTGTGTGTGCTTGTTTTCATATTTTTTCGTGTCTGTGTGTACAATTATATAACCTTCTAAGTATAACTTTTAAGAGTATGTTTTGGGGCCTGGAGAGATGGTTTGGTGGCTAAGAGGATTTAATGCTCTTTCAGAGGTCCTAAGTGTGGTTCTCAGCACCCATATCAGGTAGCTGACTACTTTGTAACACCAGCACCAGGGGATCTGATGCCCTCTTCTGGCTGCTGAGGGCACCTACCCTGTGTGTGTGTGTGTGTGTGTGTGTGTGTGTGTGTGTGTGTGTGTGTGTATACATACATATGTCCATGTATATGTACATACACACAACTGAAAATAAAAACTATGTCTGAAAAATAAAAGAAGGGGGCTGGAGAAGATGGCTCAGTGGTTAAGAGTCCTGTATATGCTCTTCCAAAGGGCCCAGGTTCAATTCCCAGCACCCACATGGCAGCTCACAACAGTCTGTAATGCTGATTCCAAGGGATCTGACACCTTCACACTAATGCACACAAAATAAATAAATTATTTTAAAAACATAAATAAAAGAAGGGCTTTAGAGAAATGGCTCATTGGTTAATTAAAATCATTTGCTGGTCATACACAAGATGCAGGTTTGGTTCTCAGCACCCATAATTAACTCCAGTTTCAGGGAATCCAATGTTCTCTTCTGACTTGTGAGAAAACCAGGCACACACCTGTGCACATACATATATGAAGGCAATGCTCATATATATATATATATATATATATATATATATATATATATATGATACAATAATTATTTTTTAAAGAATGTTTTTATTTAGTGAGTATGTGTATATGAGACAGTCCTGTGCCCATAGCACTTGTGGAGGTCAGAGGATAACTTTGGGGGTGAGTTCTCTCTTAAGGCTTATCTAGAGTTATTATTTTTCTTTTCTTCTTTTTGGAGACAGAGTAGCTCTGGCTGTTTTAGAACTCACTAAACTGACCTTGTAGGCTGACCTTGAACTCACAGAGATCCACCTGCCTCTGCTTCTCAAGTGCTTGGATTAAAAGCATGTGCCACCATGCCCAAAAAGATTGACTTTTTTTGTGTTTTTCTTGGCTTTTGTAATCATGGCTTTGCAGTACATGGATCACTTATTTTATAGACATGGCTGAGCAAAGGTTACAGGTTTTTGAAAGGAAGATCACAGAGTTGAAAATTATTTTTTATTATTGCAAAGATAGATGCCAGCAATTTGACTTATTAATTGTTGTTGTTATTGTTAATGTTGACTGTGTGGTTGAGGAAGTGTTGACAGATTTTCTATCTTATAGCTGCTTTGTCCGACTTGTTCTGCTCTGAAGAAGCAGTCACTAAGTTTATATACAAAATATAGGGAGATCTAGTTGCCTACGGAGGGTTTCTCTTCAAAGATTATGTGTATTCTTCTTACAGGTGTTTTTTTTTTTTTTTTTTTTTTTTTTTCAATCTATATGGGAACAGTACAGGTACTAAATGAGTCTAACATCTCTCTTCTTTGCAGGGTGGGAAAGCCCGTAAGCACCGGAAGGATCGGCTGCAAGATTTAATTGATATAGGCTTTGGCTATGATGAGACAGATCCATTTATTGATAACTCAGAGGCTGTGAGTAATATATCTTTAATATGGCAGTAAGCTTTTGACACTAGAAATCAAGGCACAGTCACTAAATTTTTTCAATAAATGCTTATTTATGCTTTTTAAAGCTGATTGTGTGGCTTGAAGGTTTGTTTTGGTTTTTGTTTTTGTTTTTAATACTGGAGATTTACATTTTTGTAATGTTGGCTTGTTGGTGTTAAGTTGTTACTATATTGCTCTCGTAGGCCAGGGTTTGGCAAACCATCAAGGGCCATGTGGTAAATATTTTAGACTGGACCATATGGTGTCTCTGCAGCACTTCTACTGTAGCACAAGAGCAGTCACAGAGAATATGTAAGGAATTAGTGTAGCAATGTTAAGAGTGAAACTTGACTGATATGCTGTGAAATTTAAACTCATGTAATTTTCATGCATCACAGAATATTTAATTTGATGTTTTCTCCACCGCTTAAAAAATGCAAAATTCATCCCTGGCAGGCTGGGTAACAAACTGTTAGGCTGAGCTTGGCCAGCAAGTCCTGGTTTACCAACAAGGTAGTAATTTGCTGAGCTTTCACGTCCTCACTTTATGGACCAGGATGGCCTTGAACTCACAGATATCTGCCTGCCTCTGCCTCCCTGAGTGCTGGGATTACAGGCGAGCGCCACAGCACCTGGCTGCTAGGTTTTAGTTTTATATCAGTTCCTAATTTGACATTTGATCAAGAAAGCATGTCAGTGTTACCCAGTTTTCTGTACAATACTACCTCCCAGAGTTAGTTTGCGATTCAAATAAAATGAATTTAAATATGGTTGAGGAACATTAACATGTATCAAACATTAGTAATAATGTTGATATATAGATTTAAAATTCTGGCTTACCCAAAAGAAAAATGCAGTCATGGCCATTGCATGTTCTTATACTTTTACATAATGAGTTATTTTAAGTTAATAAACTATTTTAGAGCAGGTGTTTGTTTGTTTGTTTGTTTGTTTGTTGGAGGCAGGGTTTGTGTAGCCTTGGCTGTTCTGGAACTCACTCTGTAGAACAGGCTGGCCTTGAACTCAGAGATCTGCCTGCCTCTGCCTCCGGAGTGCTGGGATTAAAAGTGTGTGCCACCCCTACTCCCCATTCCTCTGGCTGTTGTTTTTAGTTTTTTGAGACAGGGTCTTACTGTATAGTTCTGGCTGTCTTGGAATATATTATGTAGAGCAAGCTGGCCTCAAACTCAAGAGAGATCTCCCTGTATCACCGTGTCCAGCTAGAACAGTTTTGGATTCACAGCCAAACATAATAGAAAGTACATATCCACCCCGACTGCACACACATGCATGCATGCACTCACGTGCCATCCTTTCCTATCAACACATTGTACCATGGTGGTGCACTTGTTCCAGGCGATGAACCTACATCAGTACACCATTACCACCTAAGTTTGTACCTGCTGGTGTGATAGATTCTGTGGGTTTATACAAGTGTTGATTGACATATGTCTGCCATTATCACTGTACAGATTTGTTTCCCTTTAAAAATTCTCTGTGCTCTGCCCATGCCTCCTGGTCTCCTGATATCTGGCAGCCTCTCATCATAATTTTGGCAAGGTTTTTTTTTTTTTTTTTTTTTTTTAGAAGAGAGTAGGGCAAGACAGGGTTTCTCTGAAGACAGCCTTGGCTGTCCTCAGACTTGCTCTGTAGTCCAGGCTGTCCTTGAATTCAGACATTCCCCTCCTCTGCCTCCTAATATCTGTGATTAAAGGTGCCACTACCTCTCGGTTCAGTTTTAATAGTGCCTTATAATGGAAACCGTACAGTGGGTTAATCGATGGGGTTTTTGATATCATTAGTAGTATTTAGAGTATTTAAATAAAGTGTTTTTCAAGTTTAATTTTGTAGCTAATACATGAAATACATACCATTTTAGACCATGTGACTAGTAGTTTCTTCTTTTATTATTGTATGTATGTATGAGTGTTTTGCCCATGTGTATCTGTGTGCACAACATGCATGCCTGGTGTTTGGGGGCGGAGGTCAGAAGACATAGGATCCCTTGGGACTGCAATTATAGTGGTGAGCCACCAGGTGGGTGCTGGGAATCTGATTTGCGGTCTCTGCAAATTATCTTAACTGGTGATGCATCTCTCCAGCTCTGACTAGTATTTCTAAGAAAACAAAATCAAATAAGAAAGCGTCTGTCATAGATGATGTATATATTCTGGGTTTTAATATGTAGTATTTTTTGCTCTTGAAGAAAATTTGAAAGCTGCTACTTTAATAAGGATGAATTTTATAGGTATAAGTTTTTGATTTCTACATTTAGTAACCTTTTGTTATTGGTCTTTTAAAAATCAACTGTTTTTATCTAATTCAACCATAAAACAATTATAATCCAATAAAATGACTCCTTGTTTGTTTTGATTTGTCAATAAGCTTTTCATGTTAATAAATTATTTTATAGAGACTAAAAAAATCATCTGTTCCCAGTGAACGTTTAGTCCTCTGATACCTTATATTACTAAAAGGCCTGAAATCAGTCTCACCTTTGTTTTTCCATATTGTAAAAGGACTGAATATGTGTAACTGCCAAAAGTTAATGTTCAGAGGTTTTCCTGAGTTCTTGTTAGTCTCTGGCTAAGATAAGATCTAGAGCTAGGATATCTTAAGTTGTTTCATTGCCTTAACTTTGTTCCCCTTAAATGGCTCAGTTTATTCTGAGCAGTGTCAGGGGAGAGAGAGCTCAGCAGCAGGCTTGGAGCATTTAAGGTTACCCTGAATCTCTGGGGTGAGTGTTTCCCCCATGAAGAAGTGGTCTGCTTTAGGGAGGGGATTGGCCGGTGACTTTATTACAAGCATGAAATGGTTTTGGATTGATTCTTACCTGTTCCTACCGGCAAAACAGGAAAAATGTTTGCCTTCCCTGCCTCCCGAGGGTGTCATGAAGACCAAAGAGAAATATCCATGTAAAGAAGTATTAAGAACTAGTATCTGGAACCAAAGATACAGGAATGTTCATCTCATCATGTGATCATTTTTAATCTTTTCTTTCACTTGCCAGTAATACTGACCTTTTTTGAGAGGTGTGAAGAGCACCTATATATATCTAGTAAATTAAAAAAAGGAGTTCATTTCTCTTTTTGTATTTCATTTTTTTTACATTAAGCATAAACTTGTAAAATTATTTTTCTATAACTTTTGAAAGAAACAACTTAAAGTCACATCTTTTATGCTTAGCCTTAATAATTTTCTTTTTCTTTTCAGAGACAGGGTCTCCCTATGTAACCCTGGGTGTCCTGGTATTCTCTATGTAGACCAGGCTGACCTTGAACTCACAGAGTTCCACCTGCCTCTGCCTCCCAATTGCTGGAATTAAAGATGTGTGCCACCATGCCTTATATTCTTATAGTAGCCAGTAGAATATGGATTTTTTTTCCTTCCCTGTGACAATCCGTTTTTCTTTTTAAGATTTGTTTAATATACATACATATATATATATATATATATATATATATATAATATATATGGATGTTTTGTCTGAATGTGTGCTTGTGTATCACGTGTGCCTCAGAAGAGGGCATTGGATCCCCTGAAACTTGAGTTAGGGATGTTAGGGATGGTTGTGAGCCACCACATGAGTGATAGGAATTGAACCCTAGGTTCTCTGAAGGAGCAGCCAGTGCTATAAACTGCTAAGCCATCTCTTCACCCCCAAGGATGTTTCTTTAAAAACCAAGTGTGATCTGCAGACTCCCAGGAATAGAGTAGAGAGGTCTCCTGGTTACAGGCATCTTAGTACTACTATGTACTGAGTGCTTTCTCAGACACTTTGATCACTTAAGATTGGCCTCAATTTAATATTTGCTTTTTGACCCTCTCCACTGGGTGAAATAATGATAAACATTAAACTGTGGGGTTTTGAGGACATGTTATAAGTTAGATTCTCCAGCATAGTGCCTGGCTCATGCCATATTCTCAAGTATATAGTTGACTGTATAGTTGGTTTTCTGCTTTCCTTAGAGATGTATGCTTCTTTTCTTTTAAATACTTAATAAATATATATGTATATATATAATATATATTTCTACTTACTCATAGAGGCAAGACAGAATTTTATTCTGTATTATCTCCTTATTAATAAAATTGCATATTGGTAGGGTTTTTAAGGACTTGCTTCTTATCTGAATGTTCAGTTCTCTGCTTCAGTATATTTCAGCTTCTCCTTAGAACTGTTATCAGGAAGGATAGAGCAAGGTATACTAGAAGTCCTTGGTTTGCATGAGATGCTTATAAAGGCCAAAGGTAAAAGGATTTATTTTTTTTCTTTCTCTGAAGCTGCTGTTTATTTCCTTATTTTTGGCTTGTTGGATATGTGTTTAGAACATTATCCAACAAATAAACTGGAATTTTATTTTGCTATGTTATAAGAAAAACTAGAACAACAGTAGCAGGAATAGTACCATTATTCCTTTAACTCTTTATCCACAGAACATCTTCCAGAATTCTTCTGGAAATTCCTTTCTTAAATAAACTGAATGATCACAACTGCCTTTTATTCCAGATTTTAACGTTTTCTAAACTTATTCTGTAAGTAGCTTTCTTGGAGTTTTGATCTCCCTCCCTCATTTATTTTAAATTAACAAAAAGCAATATATATTTATGAGGTATAGTATAATACTTTGATAATGTACACATTTCAGTGATCAAATGATAAGGATAATTGGCCTGAATGATCACTCAAACATCGTTTCTTTTTGGTGAGGACATTAAAAAACCTTTTCCTAGATATTTTGAAATACAAATATAAAGTTTATTAACCAGTATCTTCCTCATCCCAAACCTCTGATAGCTAACATTGTACTTTTATGAATTCAGCATAGAGTCCACATACAAAAAATGGTATGTGGCATTCAGTTCTCTGTGCTGGCTTATTTCACTTAACATAATGTCTTGTACATATTGCAAATGGTAGGATTTGCTGGCTTTTTTTTTTTTTTTTTTTTTTTTTTTTTTTTTTTTTTTTTTTTTTTGCCCCCTCTGAGACAGGGTTTCACTCTCTAGCTTTTGTGATCCTGATTTTCTATGTAGATCTGGCTAGCCTTGAGCTCACAGAGGTCAACCTACCTCTGCCTTCCAGGTTGTGGGATTAAAGCTGTGTACTGCCATGCCCAGCTCTGGTTTTCTTTTTTAATACCAAATAATGTTTCATTATATAAAGGTACTACATTTTACTATTCCATTCATTTTTTTGATGAACACTTAGGTTGCTTCAGTGTCTTGGCTTTTGCAAATGAAGCGCAGAAGCATAGTATCTCTTTGACTTACTGATTTCATGCTCTTTGGGAGTGTGCCCAGTAGTAGGATTGCTGGATTTGTAGTTAGTATTTAAGGAAATTGTCAGTAAGTGCTGTTCTTTGACATGTTTATAGAATTATAGACAGGAGAGTATATTTGAAACTTTCTTTGCTCTAGTATGATGAATTAGTCCCTGCTTCTCTAACAACAAAATATGGAGGCTTCTATATCAACACTGGCACTCTGCAGTTTCGCCAAGCTTCAGATACTGAAGATGATGATATTACAGATAACCAAAAGCACAAGCCACCCAAGGTGAGTTTGACATCTCAGCATCAAGGAGAGCATATAATTAATATGTTATGCCTTCTGTTTTGTTTATAGTTTTGCTGTGCTTGCTAAAAATCAAGCCCAGGAGTTCTTGCATGTTAAATAAGCACTCTACTGCTGAGCTATACCCGCAAAGACCAGTATAATTTTTAGTTTTTTGGTTGTTCACTTTTTTTTTTTTTTAGCTTTTGTTTTGTTTATTAAGATTTATTTATTTATTATGTATGTAGTGTTCTGCCTACATGCCAGAAGAGGGCACCAGATCTCATTATAAATGGTTAGGAGCCACCATGTGGTTTCTGGGAATTGAACTCTTAACCTCTGAGCCATCTCTCCAGCGGTTGTTCACTTTTTAAAAATTATTGTGAGTGTATATATGATGAGTATGTGTAAGTTATGGGTATGTGTATGCCATTCTTTTCAGAGTGGATTCTTTTCAGAGTGGATTTCTCCCTCCAACATGAGCTCTGGGGATTGGGCCATCAGGCTTGCATGGCAAGCACTTTTACCTGCTGAGCCATCTTGCTGGCCACAGGGTATACTTGTAACACTGATGCCTGGAACTTGCTATGCTGATCAGATTGGCTTTACATTTACAGAGATCTATCTGCTTCAGCCTCTTGAATGCTGGGATTAAAGGCATGTGCCACCATACCTGTTCTTAAGATAGACTTTTTGAATATTATTTGTGCCACAACTATGAACATAAGGAAAAGTAAAATACTATTGTTTAGTGAAATTTTACTTAATTATGTTTAAATTTTTATTGATATGGACAGGGGATATAGTTTAATGGTAGAGTGCTTCCTTCCTATACACAAGGATCTCCACATTATTAAAAAAAAAAAAACACAAAAACCAAACAAACAAATAAAATCTTTATTTTTACCATTTGGGAGGTAGAGGTAGGTAAATCTTACTTAGCCTGGTCTCCATAGCCAGCCAAGGCTACAGGGTAAAATCCTGTCTCCAAAAATAAAACAAAAAAAAACAAGCAAACAAGAAATTAGGATTTTTTTTATACATACAAGAGCCATTCATAAACATTAACTTCTCTTAAACCTAATTTGTAACAACTTTTTTTTGTTTTACTATAGCTGTAAAGTGAATATTGTCCATAGCTGTGGGGTCAAAGACTTTATTTCGACCAGAACCACTAAAATCCTTATTCAAAATGTCAACTCTTAAGGCCCCAGTGATCTGAATCAAAGCCACAGTGGAGAGGCTGGTGAGATGGCTCAATTGTTACAGAGTTTGCACCATTGCATGAGGAATTAAGTTTGCATTCCCAGCACCTATTTAAGAAGCCTAGTGTGGTGGCACATGCCTATAATTGGAGCACCTATGTAAAAGCCTGCCCTGGTGTCATACACCTGTAATCCAAACACTGGAGCGGTGCCAACAGGAGGAAATCTGGGCTTGCCCACAAGCCAGTTTAGCCTAATTGATGAGCTCCATGTTCATTGAAAAAGCCTGTTTGAAATAAGGTGAACAATTGAAGAAGGCACCTATTGTTGCTCCTTTGTACTCACACACCTAAACACATACACAACAGTAACAACAAAAACAGGTAAGAATACTCAGGCCCAAGAACGTGCACTTCTAGCAAGTATTTCCAACACTGACACCTTAAAAATCTTAAACGCTTCATTGCCAACGTCAAAGGAAAATATTGATAGGCTGATAAATGATACATTCTCTTATCATTTTGTAGGTTCCCAAAATAAAAGATGATGATATTGAGGTAAAGAAGCGGAAGCGGAAAGAAGAAGGAGAAAAAGAGAGGAAGCCAAGGAAAAAAGTACCCAAACAGCTGGGGTATGCTAAATTAAGCCTATTAGTACTACAAATACTACAGTTTCCTTTTAGAAATATATATTCACCACTAATGTATTTACTTACATTTAATTTCATAATGACCCACTGCTTTTTAATAATATTGTGGTTACTGTTAATAAGCAGGAGGCTTTGTCATCTAATGAAACTCACTCATGGTGTTTCAGATTACACTTACAGAATTTTCACTGACTATCTTGTTCATTATAACTTTTTAACCTCGAAGAACCAGTTTAAGCCACATGTATTAGCACAAATCTCTAATTCTAGGACTTGGGAGGTTGAAGCATGAGTTCAAGTACATCCTAAGAATGATATGTAAGGAGTTTGAGGCCAGCATAGGCTTTGTGAGACCTTGTCATGTCACCCAGAAGGTGGTGAGAGGGTGCTAGCGTGAAAGTATACTTTAATAAGAAACTAAGAAGACACCTCCCGCATGATTTAATTATTTTACTTATTTACATTGAGGATGAACTTTTCAAATGATTCAGTCCAACCAGTTTTTGTTTTTTGTTTTTTGTTTTCCTTCACAGAGTTGTGGCTCTAAATTCACACAAGTCTGAAAAAAAGAAGAAGCGATATAAAGATTCCCTTTCTCTGGCTGCCATGATACGAAAATTTCAAAAAGAGAAGGATGCATTGAAGAAGGAATCTACCCCTAAAGTCCCAGTGACCCCGTCAACTTCCTCTCTGCCTAAGCCCTCTTGTGCTGCCACAGGCCTGGGGGATGACATCCCAGACTTAAGTCTAAACAGTGCTGATCCAGATCTCCCTATTTTTGTTAGCACAAATGAACATGAACTGTTTCAGGAAGCTGAAAATGCCCTAGAGATGCTAGATGATTTTGACTTTGACAGATTACTGGATGCTACTTCTGATGGCAGTCCCCTCTCTGAGTCAGGGGGAGAAAACGGAAACACCACACAGCCCACCTTCACCTCTCAGGTTACGCCTAAGGTGGTTCCTACACTTCCAGACGGTCTACCTGTGCTTCTTGAGAAACGCATTGAGGACCTTCGTGTAGTAAGTGTAATGATGCTTTTGGTTTTTATTTGCCACACAAACATGTAGTTTAAAGACCCATAGTCCAAGCAACTTCTTATTTTCCATAGTCTCTTTTAGACATCGGCTATATATACCTAGTAGCACTGTGCAAGTTTACCTGAACTTACTTGGTCCAAACTGTTTTATCATGTAGTCTTGTTCTGTTTCATTATTTATTTTTTCAGTTTCAAGGGATCAAATCCTGGGCTTTCTATAACCTAGTCAAGAGTTATACCACTAGGTGGGTGGGGGAGCCGGCGACAGCGCATGCCTTTAGTTCCAGGTAGAGGCAGGCAAATATCTGTTAGCTTGAGGCCAGCCTGGGCTACAGAGCAAGTTCTAGAATAGCCAAGGCTACACAGAGAAATTTGGCTTGAAAAAGAGTTCTACCTCTGAGCCACATTTTGAGCCCATAGTTATTTTATGGTCTATTTCTCTAGCTAATCAGAAGCTATAGTAAGCATTAGTTGTAGTCCCACTATGACAGCTGTCACATTAGGTTTCTCCTCGTACTTGGGCTCATTTGTTAGTTTAACTAGCTGCAAACCCAGCCTCCTACATCTGCCTTTCATCTGAGATACAGAATAGTTTGTGTTCAAATTTGGCAGGCCTGGCTTAAATTGATTTTTGATTACTTTAGCATGTTTGTCTAAATCCATGCCATATTTGAGTAATTTTGAATTTTCTTCCCCTGATTATAAAAGTAATATAAACCAGGTGTGGTAGTGTGTATGCAGTTCCAGCAGCGGAGGCCAAGACTGGCCCATCTACTGTAAACAATATAGAATCCACTTCATATATGAGGAAAAATTTGAATTACTCACCTCTAGCAGAAGTAGCCATTATTAAACTGGTGGGTTTTTTTTTTTTTTGGATTTTAATCCACAAATGTGAAGTGTTGTTTTTTTTTTTTAACTACAAATAATTCTTTGTAATGTATGAACTTCTCTATTCTGCTTTTTTTCTCCTAAGATGTCTCTATTTAAACCATCCCTATGTTGTGTTTATTCTTTTATCTCTGAAATATTGAATTGTCCTATGTTGGGAGCAGAAGAATTCTTTTCTGTCAACTGACCCTTTGACTTTATTGATTGATTATTTTACTCTTGTATTTGCTATTTAGTGTTTCTTCTAAGGTTGTAACTTATTAATTAGGCTGCTCTTTGTTTTTATTTATTTGAATTTCCTTTCTCAGTCCAGAATTTAGAGGAAGTGTGTTAAAAGAGCTCATTGCCAATGTCGACTGTATTTCTTAAAGATTTTAGATCATTGTTAATTATGTGCGTAGGGCAGTGGTTTGGGCACAGGTGTGCTCGTTCTGTGGAGGCCAGAAGAGAGCATGGGATCCCTGAGGCCGGGGTTACTGCTGGTCCTGACCTCTGGTTCCTCCAGATTAAACAGATCAGAAAATTCAAAGCTAGCGTACACAAATGAGATAGACTGTGCATTTTTCAGGGTCTGGATTGTCTTAGAATGATTATTTCCAACTCTGGTCATTTTCCCATAAAGTTAATTTCATTTTTCTTTACAGCTGAATTTTCCTTACAGTTAAATGTACCATGTTTTTACTCACCATTCATTGTTGATTGACATCTAGGCTATTTGCTGGCTGTTATGAAGAGCAGCAATAATGGGTTGTTTGTTTTCCTGGTGTTTAGTTTTCTCTTTATTAGAATGATATATAGAAAAAAACGTTTCATGAGGTTCCATTTGGAGTTGTTGGTCTTAATTCCTGTACTTCCAGAGTTGTGTTTGTAAAGTTCTCTCCTGCGTCTATGTACAAGTCTTTTATTTCCTTGCTTAGATTTAGTCAGAGTGTTTCATTTTTTGTTTTTCTTTCAGTTGTTATTGGTGGTGTTTTTCTGACTTTTGTCCTTGTCTTGTTACTCTGTTACTTTAACTGCTATGTTGGACAGGAGTGGAGAGAATAGGCGTCCTTGTCTTTCCTGATTTTAGTGGAAATACTTCAAGTTTGTCTCCGTTTAACATGGATTTGTTGTCTTTTGTTCTGTTGATATTTGTCCCTTGTTATCCTTAGTTTCTGGGATTAAAGGCTTTTGACGCCATGCCTGGTCTATTTTCTGTGGTTCCTATTGCTTTTGATACATGGCGGGGGGTGGGAGGGTTGGGTTTGTTTTTTTTGTTTGTTTGTTTGTTTTGTTTTTTTTAACTTATTGAGAGATATTTTGTATCCCAATATTTTAGGGTAGGTTCAATGAGAATGTATATGTTCTGGTGGTTGGATGGAATGTTCTGTACAGATATGTTAGCTCCATTTGATCTATAATGTCATTTAACTAATTCTCTCTTCATTTTTTATTTATATGATCCATCCATTAGTGAGAGGGTTGATGAAAGTGGGGGTATTAAAGTCATCTACTGATAATGTGTGTTTGTGTGTGTGTGTTAATCTGTTACTCTACATCTGGAAGTATTTGCTTTGTAGAGGTGAGCGTATCCAGATTTATTGCATACTTATTTAAGATTGTAATGCTTTGAGGATTTGTTCCCTTGATCAGTATGAAGTGTCCTTTGACGTTTTTGCCCATCTTTGCACACTCCAGGGTGGTTTCTCTTTCCCTTCGGTGCTTGGCTGTTTTTGCCAACCCTTGCACTTTAAGATGGTCTCGATCTCTGCTGGTGAGGTCTGTAGACCTAATCTGTTTATGAGTTTGTCTGTCTGTCTTTTTAATTGTCCTGACATTTGAATTTAGGGTTTTGTGCATGCCAAGCAACCATTGTACTATTGAGTAGAGCCATAACTCTTAATTTGAGGCTTCTTTTTTTTTTCTTTAATTTTCTTGACAATCCTGTATTTGAAGTACAAGCTTTATTTACAAGAAACTTAAGTGGAGAGCGGCTAAATAATTCAACAAGAGCACACATCCTGAAAGTAACAAGTGACATTTAAGCACCAGGAGTCACCTCATCTTCCTGTTTTCCCCATTTCCTTTTGCGCCAGTCTTGATCACTTGGGTATCTTCTAGGTTCCAAGACAGCCAAAGTTACACAGAGAAGCCCTGTCTTGAAAAACCAAAAAATAAAAGAAATAAAATAAAAATTAAAAAGTGCCAGTGGCCAGGCATGGTGATGCACACCTGTAATCCCAGCACTCAGGAAGGCAGAAGCAGGTGGATCTCTGTGAGTTTAAGGCTAGCCTGGTCTACAAAGCGAGTCCAGGACAGCCAGGGCAACACAAGGAAACCCAAAAATATAAAATAAATAAATAAATAAATAAATCGTCTACAGAGCTAGTCCAGGACAGCCCAGAATACAAATAAATAAATACAGAGCTAGTCCAGGACAGCCAGGGCTACATGGAGAAATCAGATAGATAGATAGATAGATAGATAGATAGATAGATAGATAGATAGATAGCCAGCCGAACTGGTCATGGAGAAGCACCAGAAAACAAAATCAGTGTCCACCATGCCAAACAGTGAAAAAGATTATAACCCTGAGAGAGGGAAACGCCTGACATGCAAATGCAGTGAACTCAATGAAGTTGCCCAGAGAGCATACAGGCATGTAGCAGAGGAAAAGCAGGAAGCATGTGCAGGCCCAGCACATGCTTACTTACTTACTTACTTACATACATACATACATACATACATACATACATACATACTACATTATAGTGCTTGTGAGCTGGTCGCAGTGGCACGCTCCTGTAATCCCAGCACTGAGGGAGGCAGAGACCTCTGTGAGTTCAAGGCCAGCCTAGTCTACACAGAAAAACCCTATCTCAGGAGGAAAAAAAAAAAAAAAAGCACTGGTGATATGATACAGTGTTTCAAGATGGAGTTATTAGTAATATTAGGTACTGTTTATTTAGGGGGGAAAAACATAACCAGATGTTCTGCCCTGAATGTGCTATTGCCATTTCTCTCAAGAGATAGTAACCTGACTGGGTCTGAGCACATAGTATGAAGGCTAAGGAGACTTAGATGCAGCATGGCTAAATGATACTCTGAAAGCCTTCTAATGTTTAACTTGCCAAGGCAAGATTCAGGGTTAAGACAGTTGCATTACGTAGCACACACTCTGTCATATAAGCCACTTTCTTCATACGCTACTCAGGTAGCTATGGGAATATTCTGGTCCTAAAAAGGTCCTGTGATATCTCACATCAAAAGATATCTGTCTGCAGTGGCCATGACAGGCTCAATCCAGCCTTTAGTTGGAAATCGCCAATAAAAAGGTTCACTTACTGATGCACACTAGTTCTTTGTGTCTTTCTTTGAAATATAAGATGGTGCTTTTTCTTCAGCAGATGAAATTTATCTTTGGCTGAAACATTTGTGTCTATCTGATAAACTGCTTCGCTGTTCATTTTTTACTTTGCAATGAATAAATACTTGACCTAAGTTTTTTTTTTTTTCTTTTTAAGTTTCCTTTTCATTCTGGCTTTCATTGTATATTTCTGTCTTTTACACATGCCTAATCTTCATCCTGTCTAAGAAGTATGTCTTGGAAATTTGCCTTTTCTACCTAAAGCATGTGAAACTGTCAAATATTTTGGAAGCTTGGCAGAGATGGAAGTTTTGTGTTAGCTCTGTCTAATCTGTGAGCATCTCATGGCTCTTGACATGACCTGCCTTTGACTATTCTGCCATAAGTGATTGTGGCAGCGTTTCTAAGTTAAAAACTCTTTTGCTTCTAGTTACCTGGTTAAGAGGAAGTTCAGTGGTGACAATATTATCCTCAAGCTTATGTAATTAGTTTGTACTTATTCCTTGATTTTTTTTTTATTGCTCTTAATTATGTAGAAGCTAGACTACTGCAGTCAGCCAGTGTCTGCTGTGCAGCAGTTTTACAGTTTACACAGAAGGCCTTAGCCTAAATCTTGACTGCACAACTTGCTAGCAATTTCATTTAGGGGCATCTTGTGTAACTCTTCTATGTTTTTGGCTCCCTATTTTTAAGATTTGGGGAATGTATAATACCAACCTCTGATTGTTTTTGCAGATCTATATGATAGTCAATATAAAGTATAGACTACAAACTAAAAACAAATACAAAGTTAAACAATTCATTCATATAGAATGTCCTGCTGTCGAGGACATTCTGTAGGGAACAGAAATAATCTTGTTTTTAAAATATTGTGGTTTCAGGAGCTCCACAAGGAGACCAACAGAGCCAAAAAATCTGGGCTCAAAGGGTCCTGCAGAGACTGATGAAGCAACCAAGCACCATGCATGGAGAGTACCTAGACCCTTGCCCAGATGTAGCCCATGGGCTGCTCAGTCTCCATGTGGGTTTCCTAGTAAGGGGAGCAGTGGCAGTCACTGGCATGAACTCATTTGTCTGCTCTTTGATCACCTCCCCCTGGCAAGGCCACAGAGAAAGAGGATCCAGACAGTCCTGATGAGACCTGATAGGCTAGGGTCAGATAGTACTGGAGTAGGACCTCCCCTATCAGTGGACTAGAGGAGGGGCCTAAGGGGAGAAGAGGAAAGGAAGGTGGGACCCGGAGGAGATGAGGGAGGGGGCTACAGCCGGGATACAAAGTGAATAGATTGTAATAAATAATATTAAAAAAATGTTTTAAATACTGTGGTTTGAGGGCTGGGAGCTTAGCTCAGTGTTTGGGAACTTGCCTAACATTACAGGGTCCTGGTTTTCCTCAGCACAGAAAAAATGATGTGGATTGACATTATCAGTAGGTAAAACCTAGCAGTTTAAATAATAAAACAAAATGGAAGTCCTAACATTAATGACAAGAGCAGAAAGTACTGTTGCCTGGCATTTTTATTTAGATAAATACATATTTATGACTTGAATACTAAGTCTGACTTGAATACTAAGTCTGATTTTTGGCTAAGTCTAATTTTTAATGACATTAAAGCTTTTAAGATTATAGAGTTTAAGGTGGATACAATGGCAGATGCCTATGATCCTAGTACTCTGGAGTCTGATTCAGGAGAATCACCAAGCTCAAGACTAGTCTGGACTACATACGGAGCATATATCTTTCTCAGTGTGTGTGTGCCTGGGCATGTGTGTGTGTGTGTGTGTTATAATTCTTCATGTGTTTTCACTCAAAGGAAATGTCTGTTGTATACTTTAAACATTTTGGCAAGCACTTTTTTTTAATTACACTTTATTCACTTTGTATTCCCCCATAAACCCCTCCCTCCTCCCCTCCCAGTCCTATCCTCCCTCCTCCTTTTTCACGAATGCCCTTCTGCAAGTCCACTGATAGGGGAGGTCTTCCTCTCCTTCCTTCTGATCTTAGTCTATCAGATCTCATCAGGAGTGGCTGCAATGTTTTCCTCTGTGGCCTGGTAAGGCTGCTCCCCCCTCAGGGGGAGGTGATCAAAGAGCAAGCCAATCAGTTCATGTCAGAAGCAGTCCCTGTTCCCATTACTATGGAACACACTTGGACACTGAACTGCCCATCTGTGCAGGGGTTCTAGGTTATCTCCATGCATGGTACTTGGTTGGAGTATGAGTCTCAGGAAAGACCCCTGTGTTCAAATTTTTTGGTTCTGTTGCTCTCCTTGTGGACCTCCTGTCCTCTCCAAATCTTCCTATTTCCCACTTCATTCATAAGATTCCCTGCATTCTGCCCAAAGTTTGGCCATAAGTCTCAACATCTGCTTTGATAGTCTGCAGGGCAGAGCCTTTCAGAGGCCCTCTGTGGGAGGCTCTTAACTTGTTTCCTGTTTTCTTCTTCTTCTGACCTTTTGGGATGGGGATTGAGCATTTTAGCCAGATTCCTCCCTCTAGATTAGTTTCTCTAGGTGTACAGATTTTAGTACGTTTATCTTATATTACGTGCCTACATGAGTGAGGATATACCTTGTGTGTCTTTCTGCTTCTGGGATACCTCACTCAGGATGATCTTTTCCAGGTCCCACCATTTACCTGCAAATTTTATGATCTCCTTGTTTTTTATTGCTGAGTAATATTCCATTGTGTAGATGTACCACAATTTCTGTATCCATTCCTCTACTGAGGGGCATCTGGGCTGTTTCCAGCTTCTGGCTATTACAAATAAGGCTTCTACAAACATGGTTGAGCAAATGTCCTTATTGTGTACTTGAGCCTCTTTTGGATATTTACCTAGGAGTGGTATAGCTGGATCTTGAGGAAGCGCTATTCCTAGTTGTCTGAGGAAGCACCAGATTGCTTTCCAGAGTGGTTGTACAAGTTTACATTCCCACCAGCAATGGAGGAGGGTTCCCCTTTCTCCACATCCTCTCCAGCATGTGTTGTCACTTGAGTTTTTGATCTTAGCCATTCTGATGGGTCATTTTGATTTTCATTTTCCTTACGACTAAGGATGTTGAACATTACTTTAAGTGTTTCTCTTGGCAAGCACTTTTTATCATAGGATTGATACTCAGTTTTCAGTTTCATACTTTTTGTGACCTTTGATGATGAGTAAGTCTAAAAAAAGGTAGTACTAATGTATTTTCACATTGCTTCTTTGTACGTATAGTATTTCATTGTGGCTATCATTTAAATGACCCTTGGGAAGTTGCTTTATTTTAAGTGATACTTTCAGTTCCGTATGTTGTGCTTACTACTCACTGTATGCTTTGCTTTTAACATCTTGGGATTTTATCTTTTTTGTTGTTGTTGTTGGTTTTTTTGTTTGTTTGTTTGTTTGTTTTTGTTTTTAATGCTCTCTGAAAGACAGCCTAGCCCTGTGTCACTTTGATTTTAGTACACTGGTACTGATTTTGAATGTCCAAGTGAAAGAATTAAGTCTCTGTTTTTTAAGCTAGTAAGTCTATTGGCGGTTACAGCCACTACAGCAAACATATATACATGAGAGCCTATTTGATTTGGATTTCAAATGGCTTTGCATGACTCTGGGTCAAAATTTGTGGTATTTTACTAATAATGAAGTTTATTATTATTGTTGTTGTTAGATAATTCATGTCAGTAATTGTGAATTACATTGTCTGTTTTTCTTGTTTTTCTAGGCTGCCAAACTTTTTGATGAAGAAGGAAGGAAAAAATTCTTTACACAGGATATGAATAATATTCTTCTTGAGTAAGTGATTTCTATCGTTTTTCTTTTTAAACCTGGACTGGGAATAAACCTCAGTGATAGAATGCTTGCCTAGCGTTTGTGTGGGGTTGGGTACAATTCCTGCCTTAAAAGAAAGAAAAGATAACAAACAGCTAACATTGCAGGCTGCTGAGTCAGTAGAGTGCTTGCTTAGCATGCTTGAAAGCCTTGGGTGTGCATTAGACTTGAGTGGCACACATCTGTAATTCTAGCACTTCATAGGTGAAGGCTGAACAGCTAAAGGTCATCCTCAGCTACATTGTGAGTTGAAGGCCAGCCTGGGCTACTTGATACTGTATCTCAAATAAATAAACTAATTAATTAATTAAAACTCTGAGAGAATGGTGGTTCATGCCTCTGTTCCCAGCACCAAGAGGCTGAGGCAAGAGAACTACAAATTTGAGGCTAGCTTAGGATGTAAGTTGAGAGCCAATGAGGTGATTCAGTGGTAAATTACTTGCCATGCAAGCTTGTTCTTAGTTTGAACCCTAGGACCCAGATGAGAGGAGAAAACCCACCCCCAGTGTTATCACTTGAGCCCCACACACTCATGGCATGCATTCACTCACATCTGCACTCATGGTGCGTGCACATCATCATCATCATCATATAATGAGACACATTTCAACTGCAACAGTTCTTGCCTTTAATTTATAAAGGTCTGGATCAGATTCCCCAGTACTGCATAAAACTGGGGGTGATATTTTATACCTGTTATCCCCACACTATAGAGGTGGAGCCAGGAGAACCAGGAAATTCAAGGTCACCTTCAGGAATAATATTAAGTTATAGACTTGCCTGGGCTTTATGAGACTTTGTCTTTAAAAAATAAAAAAGCTATAAATGTACACATAGTTGACCTGTGGAAACCAATGATATGGCTCAATGGATAAAGTGCTTAACATCAAATCTGATGACCTGAGTTTGATCCCTGGGACCCATCTTGTTGAAGGTGAGAAGCAAATCTACAATTTGTCTTCTGGCCTTCTCACATGTACTCCATAGTACCATATATATATGTATATATACACGGTACCATATGTATATATACACACATGCACATACATATATGAATGTTGTTTTAAAATATTTTATTAATTGATCTGTGAGATAGAGATGCATTTGTTTGCCATACTACTTATGGTAGTTACAGCCTTTGATATTCCTAGCTTTTAGAGCAAATGACCACTATGCAGGTTGACTATTCAGCTAGTTCTAGGTGCATTTTGTGTCACCTTATATGAAAATGTCTGTGAGAGTTTAGAGTACTTATTCAAAGTGGTGTAATTGTCCACCTATTCCCATTACTCAGAATTGAGACAGATGATTCTGTGATTATTTAATGATGGTTATTATAATTTCATACAAAATTTGTAGCCAATGGAAACTGTGGCTCAAAGAAAAAATCTTGGAGCTAGGCGTAGTAGTATAGGTGAGAGGAAAAGTCAGGTGAATCTCTTGAGTTTGAAGCCACACTGAGTCTACAGAGTGAGTTCCAGGACAACAAGGGCTACACAGAGAAACCCTGTCTTGAAAGAAACAAATCTTGGCTCTAAGTTTATGTGAAAGTTACAGAAATCAAATAAGGAAAGAAAAAGATGAAGGTTCATATATGACATGGATTGTATTTAAATGAGCAGATTTTTAGATTTATTATCAATATACTCAGAGTTTGATAGTAGTGAAGCTGCAAATTTGAAGGTTGTAGCCAAATAAGATGTACTTGTAAATAGTTGGCTCATAGATTTTAATGGTTGGTTATAGGATAAGCATACAATTGACTGGAGACAGAACTAGACAATATTGTGGTCGTGAGGGAAAAAGCACATTATGCTTATATGATGAAATAATCGGTCCGATCTGGTATTGTATAGTATCAGAAAGATAAGAGCAAGCAATGCGTCTATGAGTCCTGTCTTTTAAAATAACATAAGAGAAATATTAGATATAAAAGGGTGTTTTTCATTATGTATAATTGTGAAATGTAAAATTGTGCTGCCACATTTTCTGATTACTTTTAAATTCCAGATTCACTAGACAGTACAACTGTTACTCATCAGACTTGTCCCAGATTCCATAATCAGATCTCACTAGCCATTTTTTCTTTCCCTGTATACTAGATCTACTCTTTCCTCATGGCCAATACTGGCCTTTTTGCTCTCTCCCTGTTCCCCTCCCTCTTTTTCTTCCCATTTCCTCTATAAGAGGGGAAATCTGTTTTCCCCTGGGAGAGTCAAGAGCCCGTTCTTGTGCTCTGGCAGTACAGGTAAACACATTGTTGTCATTCCATTA
Organism: Psammomys obesus; assembly: GCF_907164565.1. Taxonomy (NCBI): domain Eukaryota; kingdom Metazoa; phylum Chordata; class Mammalia; order Rodentia; family Muridae; genus Psammomys; species Psammomys obesus. The sequence continues at coordinate 10,737,680 of NW_026586550.1, forward strand.
ACAGGCTTTTGTTTCTTTTTAAGGATGTTTTAATTTTATTTTATGTATGACTGTTTTGCCTGCACTTATGTAACTGCACCATGTATGTGCCTGGTACCCAAGGAGGCCAGAAGAGGGTGTCATATCCGTTGGAATTAGAATTACAAACAGTTGTTAGGCACCATATGAATGTTGGGAACCAAGCCTGGGTCTCTGGAAGAGGGTCAGTATCCTTAACTGCTAACGCATCTCTCTCTCCAGCTCTACTTACCACTCCCATCTACTGCTCATTTCACAAAAGGCATGCCTTCAGTTCTTCAGACTTTTTCAAGCTCAAAGTTGAGGTTTCTTCTCCTAGTCACTTTATTACTGTTCCTGGCCTTTTTTCTCTATCTGAAACACATCTTCTGGACAGCGTTACTGTTGTAATGTGATGCTTTTTTGAGGTAGTAATTCCATGGCATTACTCAGGTGTATTGGCCTCACTATTTCTTCCTTTTGTTGAGGAGAAAAAGGTTAATTTCTTTGGTTTACCTTTTTTTTTTTTTTTTTAATCTAGTTGGATTTGACTTGAATTAACAAGTACACAACATACTCACTTGATTTTCTTCCCTGTTATCTAAAGCAGGCATTCCTAATAGATAATGAGCTTCTGGCTGCAGTTTCACTCAGATTACAGTAGGCCAGCACTCAGTTTGCTGGACAGCCCCTGCAAGACCTTCAAGCTATCTCTCTGGTGCTCTTTGAATGAGTAGTGACATGAATGGCAGTATACAGAGGACTTAGCAGTTGGTTTCTTCTCAGGGAGGCAGCTTTTCCTTATCTGAGTTATCATTTTTAGAAACCAATAACTTTTTAAACTGCCTCCTTTAGTCACTCTAGACTTATGTGGAATTTCAGAACTTTGAGAGTTTGTATTTTATTTTCACTCTCAACTAACTTTTAACAATAAGTTCAGAACTCCACCTACTAGGAGTCTCGGGCCTTAGTTAACTGTGTAGCCAAGGGCAAACAGCCAAACATTTCTGTGTAGCGCTCGTGACTGTGGTGTTGTTTCCCTATGTGTGTTCTTGCTTTAACCTATTCAGTATTTACAGTTTTCCTCATACCAGGGGTTTTTCTTTTACTAATTCTAAAGAGTATGATTTTTGTCTGTTTTATTTTTCTTTCCTGAAATTATATTTCTTTGTTTGGTTGGGTTGGTTTGGTTTAGTTTGTTTTTTTCAGGACAGTTACTTTGTAGCCCTGGCTATCTTGGAACTTGCTTTTTAGACCAAGCCTCAAACTCACAGAGATCTGCCTGCCTCTACCTCCTAAGCACTGGAATTAAAGGTGTGTGCTGCTGCCGCCACCAGATTGAAATTATGGTATATCTTAGAGGTTATAAATTCATTTGATGTTGAAGGTTTCCTAATCTCCCTGAATGTTGTCCTGTAATTATCTGTGGTGACTTGGACATAATTTGTGACCAAGAGCCCCAATTTGTTTTACTTTGTTGTTTTTGTTTTGACACAAGGTCTCACTAAGTAGCCTTGGCTGGCCTGGAGCTCCTATATAGACTAGGCTGGCCTTGAGTTCAGAGAGATCCTTGCCTTTTCTATCTAAGACAAGATCAAATTTAAGTTTTACAGAAAACAAGAATGAGTTTGTTCTGACCTAGTAACTGATGAAGTTGGGTTGATCCTCATTCCCCTTTGTCTTATGTGTCCCTTTCAAATCCTGACAAGGGATGGCCATTTTTATCAATTTTTATAGGTTGATAATGCTGGCAGGAGACAAGTATTTGCAGTTTTTATTTGGTGAGGGACCAAATTTGTATCCTGCCTAGGGTCTCTCGAATTATTTCTAGTTGGTTAGCTCAGAAAATAGCTTTTCTTCAAGTCATCCTCTTAGTTCTGTATAGAGCAGGTCAAGTACCCTCTCATACTGTAGAACTATTTGAGGTCATGAAGCTATTGTTGATAAATTTTGGCCTGTTTGGTTTTAACAGGTACCTTTTTGGAAATGAGGGAGCCTGGTATGCCATTAGGCATTATAGATAGCCATTTTGTCCCATTTGCCAGTTTCCTTTGGACCTACCATCCCAGCCTTTGTTGAGGATAAGGGATGATGTATTCTCTTCTGTAATTGCTTCTCAGCTGAAATTGTCAGGGTCCAGGAAGGCCAGGAGGAGACCTAGGCAATGTCAAGAGTATCCGGCTCATGGAGCCAGCTGAAGAGACAGAGCAATCATGTCTGCTGGACTGTTTCAAATTAGCTTTCAGCAAATCCAGGGCTCTCTGGTTTGAAGGACTGCTTGGGTCTGGCCTGGTGTAGATTATCCTTGGAAAAATTTGTAGTGCACAGCTGATTCCTAGGTGGTTTTTGTCAGCCAAGTGGAAATCTGCTGGGACAGATATAGACTAGAAACAAGTTAAAGTTAAGGAACTTAAAGGAAAAATTTACATTTGGACCTCCCAGGGAAGCTTATGATGTTAATTATCATGACAGGAGTACTTATAGTCCATTTGACCTGTGACAGGAGGATTCAGGTTGCAACTCGTTGAAGCTTATTTAGATCGTTTGTTTGTTTGTTTGTTTGTTTGTTTGTTTGTTTGTTTTTGGAGACAGGATTTCTCTGTGTGGCTCTGGCTGTCCTGGAACTTGATCTGTAGTCCATGCTGGCCTCAAACTCAGAGATCCACCTGCCTCTGCCTCCCAGAGGTGGGATGATCACCACCTCCCTGCTGAAGCTTATTTAAATCTTTAAGTTTACAAAAAACATAAGAGTTTTAGATACATTAGTTTTGTACACTTGTAAATACATTGTAATCTGTATTGAAATCCACAAAGTAGAAAAACCAGGTAACAGGTGTCTGAGAAATAGCTGAAGTAGACTCATGTTTTCAAAACAGATTTTGAACCAAAGCTACTATGGCTTTGGGTTAAAAAGCATGAACATTCTTTTCTCTGTTCAGAGGGCTGGATATATAGATTGGACAGAAATGTTTTTAGCATGATGAAAAGCATATTTAAGTCTATACTTAGAAGACAACCAAAGGAAATTTAAAATCTTGAATTTGTGACTGATAATTGTAGTCACTGCTTTACCAGCTTGTCAGAACTCCATTGATGAATGTTAAAACTCTGAACCTTTATCGACTGCCATACCACCCTGAACGTGCTAAGTAGGAGTGGGCCTGGTTAGTACTTGGATGGGAGACCATCTGGGAACACGTGGCGCTGTAGCCTTTAATTTAAAAAAAAAAAAAAAAAAAAAAAACCAGAACTCTGAACCTTTGAAATCTTAATATAACAGTAGCATAAAGAGAGAAAGAAATCTGAATCTTTTATTTCAAATAACTTTTTAGACCCTTAAAAGTTAATTTAAGTTTTCGTATCTTTAGATGTTTATAACTTGCATTTTAAATAATTTTTAAACCTTTATAATTTATATAAACCTTAAATTTTTTTATCCAGTTATTTATCATTAAACATGTGGTTAATTATTGAGAACAGTCAGTGCAAATTAAGTTTTTTAAATAAACAAATAGTAAAAACTTACTGAAATCTGTTTGTTCTTAAATATGAAACCTGTTCACAAAGTAAACCTGTCTATGAGTTTTCCTTTTTCATCAGGAGATCTAATGGCTCCAGAAAAATTAGGCCTGTTTGTTTGTTTGGGTTTTTTTGTTGGTGGTGGGTTATTGTTGTTGTTTCGAGAGAGTTTCTCTGTGTATTCCTGGCTGTCCTGGAACTTGCTCTGTAGATCAGGCTGGCCTCAAACTCAGAGATCCGCCTGCCTCTTTCTCTTGAGTGATGGGATTACAGGTGTGTATGTCACCACATCTGGCTCAAGGCCTGGATTTCATATATGAAACCTGTTAACCAGGCAGCTGTTGCTAAATTGATAAAACTACAGTTAGCCATCAATATCATTAGAGATCTGAGAAAGATAAATCATAGCAGGAAATAGCAATTAAAGTGACAGAGACTTAAGACTACTTGGGCAGTTATTCTAGGCTCCATCAGTAGTTTGTTGGGACAAAGGTCTCTGTCATCAGCATTGCATCTGCAGCTGCTGCACAGGATAACAGGCCTTTGGCTGCCATGCCCAGAAGATCTGAGAGAGTTTCCTGTGGATGAGGATCTTGGGAATAGTGGCTGACTTTGACTTAGGCCTCAGAAGGCAGTCAACTCAACACTTTCCACAGTTTAGGCATGTAGCAGTTTTTCCCAGGGTTAGTGTCACCAGAATACCTGTCTGTGCCTCATCTCTCTTCTTTGGAGACCTTATGTTTGCTACTAGGAACTGGTATTTCTGTCTATCATAGGAAGTTTTTTCCATGAAACATTTTAAATGCCATATTCAGTAGAACTCTGAAAACTTTTCAGTACCTATTATTAAGTATACCTGATTTTAAATAAGTCTTAATTATGTTTAGTTATTTGTGTTACGTTTAACCTTGAAAACACAGGAGTCTAAACAAAGTTTATTTTTGTAAATAATTTATATTTGTATTTAGGATGACTACAAGTATAGTTTTGAACACATTAAAAAATTTTATCATTTATAAGGTAACTTACATGTTTTAATTATCTTTAACAGTTTACAAAAAAGTTAGTTGCGTTTATAAGATTAGTATTTACACTTTGACCCCTGTTAGGCTTAGCCTTTAAAAAATTAAAATTTTGAGTTGAAGCTATTTTAATATTAAAATATAACTTTAAATCATAAATGCAGTCCATAGGAAGACTGGCAACTTTATTTTCCTAGTCTTTGCATAGTGCATAATTATAGAATATCAAAGTCTCTTGTATGACTCAGTTTATCAAAATAGGTAAAGCTTAATAAAGTTAGCAAAGACAAAGAGGCTATACATATATTCCTAAGTCAGTTTTTGTTAGCCTGAATAATCTTTAGGTAAGGAAAGAAATTCCATAAGCTCTTTGCTGGACTGCTTTAGGTCATTGTCCTGCTGCATTATAAGATAGGAATATCCCAGGGCTCCTCTGGGAGCCCTGTTCTCAGAACAGGGCACAGTTATTCTCTGGGTGAGGCAAGAACAAACTTGAACAGTGTAAACAACTCAATGCTTAATATCTGGGATTCGTTTATGATCTTTTGGGTTCCTCTAACGGACCCAGGTCACTTCTCTGGCTCCATCCACTGTGGGCAGCATCCCCTATAGCTTACCCCCTAGGCTGCAGTTGGCTCTGTTTCATTGTGACTGCTATTCTTCATGGTCGTCATATGGCACTGGCATTACCAGAATTGCTCAGGTCCCTTATTGCACTTGGGCTCAATTTTACCTAGGCTCGTTTCAGGAATTCCAGTTCTGCTATATAGTGCCAACGTTTAGCTGTTCTCCATGAACCCTTTCATGCTTTTAAAACCAGTACCATCTAGGTGACTCTTACATTACAAAGTTTGGCTGCCAGCACTAGGCACATTTTTGTATATAAATTCATGGAGGTGCAGCTTTAGTATTTTATTAACAAGTATTATTTAATATGGACGGAAGTGACTAAATGGTTAGTTGAACAATTATAGGACCTTGGTGTTGGGCCCTTGGTGTTGGGTGTTGGTTTTTACCCATAATCCTGGAAATCTATGTTGTATAGTCCAACCATATCTTTTGACTGGGGACAGGACTTTCAGTTAGAAAATACTCTTCTGACAGTGGCTAACAAAATTAGGTGGGTTGTCTGACATAAGACAGAAATTTTTAAACAAACATGAGTGAGTTTAGAGTGATAGAAGTTATATACAATTACAGAGCCAGGCTTTCAATAAAGTAGAACGGCGTATAAAGTAGTATTTCAGTATTATTCATACCTAAGAACTGAATTTCGTGAGTAGAGGGAGAGCTCAAAATAATGGTAATTCTAGACTAGCAGTCATACCGAAGGCGAGACAGGTCTATCTTCTGCCAGGCCTTGGGTTGCATTCACCTCCCACCCTCACCCCAACCCGGCACTGCAGACCTTGAGTGTACCCAGCCACCTGCCCTGGCTCTCTGGGTAGTGCCCATCTCAGCTATCTCCTAGATTAGCTCCTGAGGCTGGGTGGGCCCCTGTGGTGGCAGCAGAGATGGCAAATTTAAAGAGATAGCAAAAATGAAACTAACAAACACAGAAGAACATAAAACATTGAAGGGATGGAGACAGAAAACAAACAAACCAGTGAGCAGAACATAGAACATTCAGTAGTCGGAAGAAAGCAGTCAAAAACAAAACATGTGGTAACCACCTTCTTCTATATATTTAATCAATTTCTGTCTTGGCTTCCAGTATCCAAGAACCAAGTGGGCAACCTGACTTCTCAATAGTGCCCTAGACAGGAGAAAATAAAACACAAAATAAACCGTGAAGGACCAAGAACCAGGTGCCAAAAACACATGTTTTATGTGTAGTGTGACATCTCACGAACCCTGGACAGGAGTTCGTGTAACTCATCAGGCACCCTTACTGTCTCAGATGGAATCCTGGCAGGCTAGTACTAGATGTCATAGTAAGGAGATGCCTTACTATGTCTTACTGATGGAGGCCTCCTTAGATAGGTACTTGCTAATTTCTTTTTTTGTATAGCAGTTCTCTCTGACAACCTGCTAGACAGAAAGCTTGCCTCAGAGCCTTGGAACATCTTTAAGTGTACACTTCCTGAGGCAGCATGCTGCTCCTGGAGTCCCAAAGTGAAGGTCTGGCTTCAGAATTTGTGTTGGAGTGTTGATCTTGTTGGGACCTCCAAAATTTAATCCCACCTAATGAGGCCACTGAAGCAAAATTTTTTGTTCACATTAAGTGAACTTTCTTTCCTGTCAGATAGGCTATTTCCCTAAAGTGTTTGAGAAAATAGCATTGACTGTAGGAGAAAGTGAGGATTACGTAGACCCAAAAAAATGCAAGACTAGGGGAGTTTCCAAGGATTTTGGTTACATAGGAACTTGGTAAAACATCTTAACAGAGTGAAGATTAGGGTATGGAGTGTGGAACATGTCAGATTCCAGAAAATGGGTCAGGACATGGTCAAATTTTAAGTTATACAAAAAACAGGAAGGAAGGTATTTTGATCTTATAGCAAGTTAGCTTCTAATCTTAAAATGGAGGCAGGATGGTCCATCAAAATTAAATAGCTACTGGGCAGAATGCAGATTTAACAATTAGTTTCCTGTCAAAAAAGGGGAAGTGAGAACTACTCCTTTACAATAAATTGAATAAACTATTAAACACACGGGTATGAGGAGCTTTGCCTTTTCAGATACCATAAAGGAAAGTGCCGTAGGTACTATGATAAATGTAGTTTTGAAAACATCTGCTTACTTGTCGCCTTTGTTTTGTTTTTGTTTGTTTGACTGATTTTCAAGCGAGGGTTTCTCTGTGTAGTCCTGGCTGTCCTGGAACTTGCTTCATAGACTAGGTTAGCCTTAGACCTGCCACCTTTCTGCCTTACATGGTGCTATGTAAAAGAGATTCTATGTTGTTTACTGTTGTGTGTTTTGTTTTTGTTTTTGGTCAGCATCGAGTTACAGCTACAAGATCTAGGCCCTGTCATTCGTAGTGGTGTCTACTCCCACCTTGAAGCATTTGTTCCATGCAATAAGGAAGCACTGGTGAAACGTCTAAAGAAGTTACATCTTAACGTTCAAGTAAGTAGAGGATACCTCCATCTTTGGCTTTGTAACAGTAAGCAAGAAAACATTTGCTCAGAGTCTTTATTCTTTATAGTCCATACTTGTAGTCTTGTTACACGTTTAATAAACATAGGGTGTTACTAACGGTGTTTAAGAGCACCTTCTTTAGGCCTGGCAAGATGGCTCATCAGGTGAAGCCACTTGTCGGGCAACTGTCCTCTGGATTCCACAAATATACCATGGCATGTGCAACAACAACATGTTCATGTGTGATGCACACATAATTCTTTAGAAAATTTAATTTAACAGTTGATAAGTTTAAATGAAAAGTACTGATTCCTAAGGCATGGATTCTTGGACCAGAAAATCAATATAGTAGGTACCACAAACAGAATTATTTATCAAGGCACTCATTTCTGTTACCAATGACTTTTTTTGAGTTGAGGAATTATAGTTCCTTCTTGATTCAAAGTAGATTAGGGAACAAGGAAATTGTATTGCTATTTCATATTTTGTATTTTTGCTGGCAACTTTAGATATATGGCAGTTGGAGCCAAAATTCAAAGGACAAACATTTTGATAAAATAGAACTAGAAGCAGAAATACTTTTTAGTTTTTATTTTCTGAGACAGGGTCTCATTATGTGTCTTGGCTGTCCTGGAGCTCACTATATACAGCAGGTTGACCTTGAACTCACAGAGATCATCAGCAGCGGTAGGATTAAAGGTATTCACCACCACACTCAAGCCAGAGAAACACCATTTTGCATAGCATAAAACACTTTTTCCCAAAGTTTGACTATGAGTCTCGGTATCTACTTTGATACCCTGCTGGGTAGTCTTTCAGAGGCCTCTGTGGTAGTCTCCTGTCTTGTTCTTGTTTTCGTCCTCTTCCGAAGTCCATCCCATTTGCCTTTCTGAATGAGGATTGAGTATCTTACCCAGAGTCCTCCTTCCTGCTTAGTAGATTATCCTATATTATATGTCTAATATCCACTTAGAAGTGAGTATATACCATGTATGTCTTTCTGCTTCTGAAATACCTCACTGAGGATGATCTTTTCTAATTCCCACCATTTGCCTGCAAATGTCATGATTATCCTTGTTTTTAATTGCTGAGTAGTATTCCATTGTGTAAATGTACCACAATTTCTGGATCCATTCCTCAATTGACATCTGGGTTGTTTCCAGATTCTGGCTGTTACGATTAAAGCTGCTACAAACATGGTTGAGCAAATGTCCTTGTTTGTATACTTGAACATCTTTTGGATATATGCCTGTATATCTTGAGGTATATATATATATATATATATGCCTGTATATCTTGAGTAGCACTATTCCTAATTTTCTGAGAAAGCGCCAGATTGATTTCCAAAGTGGCTGTACAAATTTACATTCCTACCAGCAATGGAAGAATGTTCCCCTTTCTCCACATCCTCTCTGGCATGTGTTGTCACTTGAGTTTTCGATGTTAGCCATTCTCATGGGTGTAAGGTGAAATCTCAGGGTTGTTTTGATTTGACTATCCCTGATGGCTAAGGATGCTGAGCATTTCATTAAGTGTTTCTCTATCATTCGATATTCCTTTATTGAGAATTCTCTTGTTTAGCTCTGTACCCCATTTTTTAATTGGATTACATAGCCAAACTTTGGGCAGAGTGTAGAGAATCTTATGAAAGAATGGGGAGATAGAAGGATCCTGGGGGGGGACTGGAGCTCCACAAGGAGAGCAACAGAACCAAAAAAATCTGGGCCCAGGGGTCTTTTCTGAGACTGATACTTCCACCAAGGACCATTCATAGAGATATCCTAGAACCCCCTGCACAGATGTAGCCCATGGCAGCTCAGTGTCCAACTGGGTTCTCTAATAAGGGGAACAAAGACTGTCTCTGACATGAACTCAGTGGCTGGCTCTTTGATCACCTCCGCCTGAGGGGAGGGGTCAGCCTTACCAGGCCACAGAGGAAGACAGTGCAGCCAGTCCTGATGAGAGCTGATAGACTAAGGTCAGAGGGAAGGGGAGGAGGACCTCCCCTATCAGTGGATTGGGGAAGGGGCATTGGTAGAGAAGAGGGAGGGAGGGCAGGATTGGGAGGGGCTGAGCGAGGGGACTACAGCTGGGATACAAATGAATAAATTGTAATAAATAAAAAAGATTTAAATATAAAATTAAAATACTTTTTTCCTTTTTGAGAAATCTAGGGCATAAGGCTGAGACTAACCCAGATGTAGCAGGGTTTACATTTGGAGATTGGGATTGTAGGCCTTCAGCACTTGGCTTGTTTTTGTTAGTTTTTATTTTTATTTTCTGTATGAATGTACATCTGTATACCATGAATGTTCATGGTGTCCATAGAGGACAAAGGAAGGTGTTAGCTCCCCCAAAACTGGAGGCAACGGTTGTGTTAGCTGCCATGTGGGGTCTTGGAACAGAACAGTGTGGGTCTATCTTCCTATGTTTTTTGTTTTTGGCTTTGGCTAGCCTAGGACTGGCTATGTAAATTAGACTGGCCTGCCACTGCCTCCTCAATCCTGAGATTAAAGATACGCACAACCATGATTGGCCTCACCTCAGCTGGTTTTATATCTTTCTGGGAATCAAACCTCAGTCTTCAACCAACCTAGCTACAGTCCCAGCCCCAGATTATTAAATATTTTGGGCCAGCTGTAGTAGTGCACGCCTTTAATCCCAGCACTCTGGAGGCAGAGGCCAGCCTGTGCTATATTCTGACTTCTAGGACAACCAGAGGTACATACCCTCTCAAAAACAACAACAAAAATAAATAAAAACAAAACTATTTACAGAGAAACAATTGAAGTTATTTAATATTTTATTGGCTGTGGGAGAAAGACACTATCTATCTTGTTCTTGTTGGTCTTTTTATATAAGCTTTGTCATACTGTTTATATCCCTAAACATTGTATTGTAAACTTTACATTGTTTGACTGTCACATAAATAGAAATAAATTGTTTTCTTCTGTAACTTGCTTTCTGACACTGTGTTGTGCCTCAGATATGTGTCTACATATAGTAGAAATACATTTCTACTGAACTGTGTAAAATTGTCCATTATATAAATGTATCTCCTTTAGCTTCTTTGTTTCACTGTTAATGGATATTTGACATTTTCCAGGGAGGGCATCTTAACTACATATTTCCTTAAGAAACCTTGATGCAAAATGTGAGATCTTTACAAACAGTGTATTATGCTAGACCCTATTACATGCTTACTTATTAATTGATATTCATGGAATAGGTTAAAATAGTTTCTAGTCATAATTTTCATGTTTTAAATACAACTTTTATCAAAAATTATGATGATTTGTTTCGGGACTCAGGGACTAGCACAGGGTGAAGGCTTTCTTGGTATGCCTTAGTCCTTATTTGCTTCAGTGAAAAAACAGTTAAGATATTTCTGAGCCTATGACAACAATGAAGATTTTAAGCACTTAAAATATATGTTATTTGCAAGATGAAAATGCTTTTGGCTAAGCCAGGCGCAGTGGCACACGCCTGTAATCCCAACACCCTGGGAGGCAGAGGCAGGCAGATTTCTGAGAGTTTGAGGCCAGCCTGGTCTACAGAGCAAGTCCAGGACAGCCAAACCTACACAGACAAACCCTGTCTCAAAACAAAAAAAGAAAATGCTGCTGTTGGCTGCTTTAAGCTGTCAGATGTAAAATTCTTATTTTCTTTCTGTGCTGAACTCATATGGAGAAGAGTTTCCGTTTCCTCTTTCATTTGGCTTGAACTTAGTTTTTGCTTGCAGCAAAAGTTATAATTGCTAACCAGTGGGAGAGCAGGAAGCCCACAACCTGTGGGCAGTCACCAAAGCACTCTGTGTGTTGAAGTATTTCAGAGTAGTGTCTTCCTTGGGTATATCTTCCAAGCAGGAGTCAAATAATAGTCTGGGCAATATCTGTCCCATTCTCCAGGTTATTTGTGTTACCATTTGTTCATAAAGGTTATTGGCCAATATTTGTGTTACCATTTGTTCATAAAGGTTATTGGCCAAAACTTGGACTCATCCTTAAGAATCCTTAAGTAGCAGTTGAAAACTGGGGTTGTGCTTGGTGTAGAAGAAAACACAGCCATCCTAATTTTGCTTCCAGTGTGTCTATTGACAAGTCAGTGCTATAGAAGAAGTAGCCGTGTTAGATAACATTTCAGGTCTGTAATCAATATGTGAAGTTTGATTTCACCTATTGAAATCAAACCTACTGCTTATAGAGTGAAAAAACTCTAATTATGTCCCTCCCACCTCCCCAGGATGATCGTTTAAGAGAACCTCTGCAGAAACTGAAGCTGGCTGTTAGCAACGTCATGCCTGAACAGCTGTTTAAATACCAAGAGGACTGCCAGGCTCGCAGTCAAGCCAAGTGTGCCAAGTAGGTACCTCTGCTTTGGGCTGACTTTGGAAAGTCACTTTTAGCTGATGTTCTTAAGTATACATTGTATACCATTGAAATGATGTCATTGAATATGTCCTAAGTGATGTGACACTTCCCAATCAACTGCTTTGCTGTCAAAAGCTTTGTCTGGTTAGTGTATGGTATGAACAAAGCAAGAGCCTAGGTGGGCATCATGGGACATGCCTAACCTATCAGAAATTAGGAGGTTTCAGCAGGGTAATCCAGGTTCCAGGCTAGCCGGGAAGAAGGCTAAAAGCTAATGCTGACTAGGCATTTCTCATGTTGACCAATTTGACTAAGCTGGGGCTAGACATACAGATTTTGATCTAAAGGATGAGCAGCTGTACCTCTGTATTAACAATTTAAAGGCCTTATTTACTCAGCCACTTTATACTGGTTCTGAATTCACCATATTATGTGGAAATACAGCTTGCTGTTTGTTCTGTTTTGAGTAAAGACTTGGCTGAAGTATTGTGAATTCTGGGTTAAAACTTTGCTTCATAAAATGTTTTTCATTTTAGGTTGCAAGCAGATGAAGAACGGGAAAAAAATGGATCCGATGATGATGATGATGAGAAACCAGGGAAACGAGTCATAGGCCCACGAAAGAAATTTCACTGGGATGACACCATAAGGTGAGTTTTGTTAGTCAAAGATACAATGAGAAGAAGAATCTGCAGAAAGTAGAGGACTAGATTGGATGCAACCAAAGATTAATGTGTAAGAAAACATACTCAAGAATATTAATTAATCTGGTATAATTTTCTCAGGGTGTTTTTGGTGTTTGGGATTTTATGTAACACATTTAATCAGCTATTCAGTGGAGTGAAGTCGTTCTAGTTGCAGAAGGATAAGCATGTAATACCTATTCTTTTGTGAACTCTTTGCTTTGCTGTACCCCAATTATCCTGTTAAATCTTTACTCATTTAAAGAAAGGTACCAAAGGCCATTGTTTCATGGTGGGGGTTACAAAATGAATGGTCAGTGTTAGAACTTATTTCTCTCATCATTGTTTGAATTCTTTAGCTAATATTCTTTATTGCCACCAGATTTGTGTGCTTCGAAAATACCTGTTTTGAATCTTATTTTCTTTAGTTTCACAATTCAGAGTTCTATATCAATATACATTTTTAATCTGTTTAGAACTTTATTATGTAACCTTGTTGAGATCAAATTGGGATGCTATGAATTAGAGCCAAATAAAAGCCAGTCTGCTGAGGATTATCTTAAATCCTTCATGGAGACAGAGGTGAAGCCACTGTGGCCTAAGGGCTGGATGCAGGCAAGGTAAGAAGTGTGCCTTTATAGATTTTGTTGTGTTTTCTTAATGTCAATATATATATTTGTACAAACACACACATCACATTAATTTTGCTAAGAACTTAATGTATTTAGGGAGTGATACATGGGAAGGTTTGGATAGAGAAAAGGGAAGGAGACATTATAATCTCAAAAAAATTATTTAAAATAAGAACTTTCATGTTCAACATTCTATTAATATATAGTGTTACAGGCCTTGACTACATCGAGAGACCCATGTCTCAACTAAACAAAACAAAAACAACTATGTATGTGTATGTGTAGTATTTCAGATCATCAGCACTTAACAAAACTTACAACTTTGTGAAAATAGAATAATAAGATAAGTGTAAAAGATTTTGTTTTTAACTCAAATTACTTTTCTTTTTTTGCTTCTGAGTTGAGTATTAAGGGAAAGGTTGTAAACTTGAGGGGCTTTTAACAAATAGAAAGAAACCACATGCTGGATTTAGAGCAGAGCTGGATGTAGTGTCACACACTTGTAACACATCACTAATAATGATGCAGAAGAGTTGCTGGTTTGAGGCCAGCCTACATAGTGAAACCATCTTAAGAAACACAAAATCACTGGTCATGGTGGGGCACACCTCCAATCTCAGTGCATTTGAAGCAGGTGGGTTCAAAGCCAGGCGGATCTACATAGACCAGACTAGGCTTGAACTCACAAAGATCTCCTTGCCTCTGCTTCCTGAATACTGGAAGTCATAAAATATGTGCCACCATGCCTGGCTGGAGGAATTTTGAGAGAATTAAAAAAAAAAAAAAAACAAAAAAACAAAAAACTTGGCTATCAACTTACTTTTATTTGGTTTTGGTTTTGGTTTTCTGTTATATAGTTTCTTCTCTGTAGCCCTGGGTGTGCTGAAACTCTCTGTAGACCAAGCTAACCTCAAACTCAGAAATCTGCCTGTCTCTACCTCCCAAGTGCTGGGATTAAAGTAGTACTCCATTAGCACCTAGCTACAACCTATCATCTTTTTTAAAAATTTTATTTATTTATTATGCATACAGTGTTCTGTGTGCATGTATGCCTGCACACCAGAAGAGGGCACTAGATCTCATTAGGTCGTGCGATGGTTGTGAGTCACCATGTGGTTGCTAGAATTGAACTCAGGACCTTTGGAAGAGTAACTAGTGCTCCTAACCTCTGAGCCATCTCTGCAGGCCTCAACCTATCATCTTAAAATAGCATAAACAATCTTCTCTGTTGATTTGTTAAAACTTCCGCATATATAGAAACAATACAAAACTTTTCACGAAATATGTTATTAAATAAAGTAGTTAGTACTTTTGTGGTTAAGGATTTTGAGTTCAAGGTCAGCCTGAGCTGCAATGCTGAGTTTGACTTTGAGGTCTTGACTTCGTCTAGGCCAGACAACAAAATCTTGTATGCTAAAAATAAAAAAGTGAAGCCATTACAGTGTTCTTTACTGTAAAAAGTAACTTTGTCTTTTAATTTTTACAGAATGCTTTTTAAGGAAAGCCGGAGTGTACATAATCATCTTACTTCTGCTCCGTGAGTAAATGCTGATTCCAGGTTTCTCCATTTGTTTTTATTCATGTTATATGGTTTTTAAGAAACAAAAATATGGGGGCTAGAGAGATGACTCAGAGGTTAAGAGCACTGTGTGCTCTTCCAAAGGTCCTGAGTTCAACTTCCAGCAACCACATGTGGCTCATAACCATCTATAATGAGGTCTAATGTCCTCTTCTGGCCTGCAGGCATACATGCACACAGAATAAATACTATATACATGAATAAATAAATAATTAAAAAAGTATTACTTCTATTACTTACAAAAATGCTGATTGACAGGTAAGACTTAAGTATTCCGTTAGGTCATCTCTGTGTTACTAACCTTTTGTTTTGTTTTGTTTTTTATGTTCTTTGAATTGCTGATTTTGGAAACAGTCCTGAGATAGTCTCCAAACCTTCCCAGTCTAGAGTGGGAAGCCTGTAGATTATGGAACCATGTAGTGGGGAGCTTAGGTTAACTCACCTTGTTTTTGCTGTCTGCATGGGTAACTACATTAGATGAACTAAGCTTATAGTATTCTTCCTTGTGTACAGAACTGACTGTTTCCTTAGTAAAGATAAAGACCAGATTTCTGTAAGCATAAGGTTATTCTATAATTTAAATGCTTATTTCTGTACCACACCCCACATCTGGTTGCAGTCCTGTTCTAAGAAACTACCGTCTCAATGTTGTGTAAACACTGCTCCCCAGTTGTCCCCTGTTATGCCAGTAAAGCAGGGGAGAGAACAGGGCTGGACATCCTGCCAGCCAGAGGAGGAGGAATTAGAGTAGGAAGGTAGGGAATTCAGCTGGAGCAGAGAAAGCCATAAATTGCAAGTATCTTGGGGATTTTGGCAAAGAGGAAGCCAGAATAGTTTAAGAGGGTTAAGAATAGAGTAATAACTGTTCAGTTGTTGTGTTATGAAGCTTATTAAACAGATATAATAGAGTCTCAATAATTTTAATGCTAGCCAGGGTAAGAGAGAAACAGAAAAACAAACACAGTTTTATACAAATTACTATAAATTTCTAGGTCTGAGAGATGGTTCAGTGGATAGGCTTGAATGGGATCCCTAGAACCCAATGGTAAAAGTGGACAACCAACTTCTGAAAGTTGCCTTCTTACCTCCATATGTGCACTGCTGCATTTTTATACCAGTACACAGATATACAGTCTCTAAAAAATTAACATCAAACTTTAAAATATGTTTATAGCAGAAGTTAAGCACAAGTTCCCAGCATATGCTGGGAAGTACTCTCCTACTGAGCTGCATGCGCAGCCCAGTGAGACTGTTATTTAAGAGTGGGCCTTTCTTCCCCCAGTGCACAGCAAGATGCCATGTTTTGTTTGTGCTTGCTTTTGGGGGTACATGTTGATCTGCTGGGAAAATAGCTCAGTTGGTAGAGTACTTACCTACCATGCATAAGGCTTTTGCTTTCATCTCCAGCACTTAAAAAAAAGTTATTGAAATATATAAAGTTATGAAGATAATTTGCTGAGTGCTTTAATGTACTTCTAATGTAATTTTGCTAAGACAGCACATTATTATTTGGGGGGGATGATATTATAAAATTCCTCCTTTCCCTTTTATGCATACAGTTAGAAGAAATGGAAAATTTTTAGTGTTTAAAAAGGACACTTTATAAGTATATCATCAGCGATCTATTATTGTTTCAGTTATTCACTGTATTCTCTTTTAAGACAGAGTCTTGCTTTGTTGCCCAGTCTGGTGTTAAATTCCTGAGATTTAAGTGATTCTCCTGCCTCTAATTCTCAGGTAGATCAGATCATGAGTACTTGCCACTATGTGTGGCTCCCATCAATGCTGGGCATTGAGCCTAGGCTTTTATACATGCCAGACAAGTGTTCTGCCATTTAACTAAATCCTAGCCCTCTTCTCAGCTTTTGAAAAATAGTTCCATTATTACTGCCACCTTTGAGATTTATTTGTTTGTTTATTTGTAGCAGAAAATAAGTAAGCCAGGTGATGGTAGCATACAACTTTAATCCCAGCATTAGGGAGGAAGAGGCAGGCAGATCTCTGAGTTTGAGGCCAGACTAGTTTACAGAGTGAGTTCAAGAACAGCCAGGACTGCACAGAAAACCCCTTAAATACCTCCCACCCAAAAAGAAAAAAAGAAAATAGGATTGGTAAATATGGCTGTCTTAATGCTTTGCTGGCTTCCTTCCAAAACAACATGGAGAATTGCTGTTGCCTTCCTGAAGCTGCATATTGGCAGATGTTTCATGCTGGTTCCTAAATATTCAGAGTTCCATGCTTTAAGCTGGGCAGTGGTGGTGCACATATTTAATCTCAGCACTCTGGGAGGCAGAGGCAGGCAGATCTCTGTGAGTTCGAGGCCAGCCTGGTCTAAAGAGTGAGTACCATGACAGCCAAAGGCTATACAGAGAAACCCTGTCTCAAAAAAAAAAAAAAAAAAAAAAAGTTTTTTGCTTTATTTATTTTGAGAGTGGGTCTCACTATGTAGCTCAGGCTGGCCTGGAACTTACTATGCAGACCAGAGTGACCTCAAACTCACAAAACTTCCTTCTTTCCTTTTAATTAATTGATTGATTGATTTGTTATCATTCTAACAATTTTCATTTGATTTTTGCAATTAAAAATAATTTTCAATAAAACCTTAAAATTTTTTTCTTAAATAAAATAAAATGTCATTAATAATCCATTGCCCTGATTTGTGTTTGGCATACCTTGAAGCTGTTTGCGTACAAATAATTGTGATTTCTTAGCAATCCTTTGAAGTAAGTTTTCTTAGGCTAACCTCTTTTGAATTATTTTATGTTTTATTTATTTATGTATGG
The DNA here is from genome assembly GCF_907164565.1 of Psammomys obesus. Lineage (NCBI taxonomy): Eukaryota > Metazoa > Chordata > Mammalia > Rodentia > Muridae > Psammomys > Psammomys obesus. Next base: position 10,755,346 of record NW_026586550.1, read on the forward strand.
TTTTTATTTTTTTTTTCTTATCTGTGTTTCTTATTTTAGGAATTATTTGCCTTTAGTCAATTTGAATTAGAAAAATATTGCTGACTATCCCCAGGCAAGCTGAGTACTTCTATATAGTTCCTGCCTTCAAAGAGGTTTTCAAACAGTGGAATGAATTGATTAGAATAGTCTGCTATAATTCCTAACATACAACTGCTTTTTGAAATGAATGACCTTCATTTTAATCTTATTGTAGGGCAAAGAAAAAGGTGATTCCTGCATCAAAACCCAAAGTCAAGGTAAGAGTTCAGCATATCTGTAGTTGGTCCTAATTGGTGAGTGTTGGGATAGATTCTTAGAATGAAAAGGACGCATGAGGTGCTATGCTAAGTTGCTTGTTTTCAACTTCATTAAAGTCCATTTGAGAAGTAGATAGTTGTGGAGCTGTGTAATTTGCATACATTAATTCTACATAGAAATGTTGAATAAAATGTAACAAATGTTCTTTAAAAACATGTTTATCTGGACATAGTTGTACATGCCTTTAATCCCAGCACTCAAGAGGCAGAGGCAAGAGGATCTCTTGAGTTTAAGTCCAGCCTTGTCTATGGAGTGAGTTCTAGGACAGTCAGGGCTACACAGAGAAACCTTGTTCAAAAACCATAGCTAAGATTATAAATACAAAGGAGAAGTTCAGAGTCAAAGAGGAGCTTCCAAGTTGGTGGTCTGTTGCTGAGGCCTTCATTTTCCTTGAGGAGACTACCCATCACATCTTTCTTTTCACCCTCTTCTCAGAATATAGCAGGTAGGATTTTCTGGGGTTAGTACAAGTCAGAAATAGAAAAGAAGCCCGAGTAAGGCTGAAAGAATAGCATCTTTAGTTACAGACGGGGAGGGGGAGTATCTATGTGCCAGCAGAGAAACAAAGAAAATTTTCTGTTATAGCCAAGGCAAAATTGAAGAAAGATAGCGCTGCCTGAAAATGTCCCCTTTGTTAGGAGTTTAATTTGCATTCCTTGCACAATGTAACAAAGCCCTAAGGTGGCAGAGTCATTTACTGATTTAGCAATGACCCAGGGCAGCATGCAGAAGCAGATTTTGTGCCGTGTAATGTTCCATATCCTAGGCTTACCTACTTCTAAGTCAAACATACAAACGGTAGGCAGAGCCCAGGCAAAGCTTATACTTGGCATGCCAGAGACCCTCTGCTCAATCTCAGCACCACAAAAAAGCGCTAGACCCACAACACACAGGACAAAACAAAACCCATGAGCTTACTGTCTGAAACATAGACTATGTGGGAGGATATATTAGTACAGGTTAGAGTCAGTGGACACCACAAATTCCCAAAAGGACAAATGGCATAGATTGTTAATTTAGAACATAAAATTACCTGGGAATGTTGGTGCTTATCTGTACTCCCAGCGTTCTGGCCACAGAGGCAGAAGAATTGCAACAAGTTTGGGGCCATTCTGTCTTCTAGCGATACCTAGACCATGTCTCAACCTGCTCCCATTGCCAAGAAAAAAAGAACAGAAAATAATCTTAACAGTGCTTAGGGGAAACTGGATTGTGATCCCTCCCACATTTCTTTTATTCTTTAGCCAAGAACAAGTCTTCCTTCACTGCCAAAATTAATATTTAAGGTGGAAAAGTAATAAAAATATCCCTAAAAGCAGACATATCTGGGCCATGGATATAGCTCATTTGAAAAGTGCTTACCTAGCATGCTTGAAGCCCTCACATTACATAAAGCAGTCATGGTAGAACGTGACTATAATCCCAGCACTCAGGAGGTGGAAACAGGAGGATTAGAAGTTCAAGCTGATACTGAGCTTGATAAAGAGTTGGAGGTTAACCTGGAATAATGAGACTCTGCTACCCTGTACAAGTAATACATTTGATATTATTGCCCCCACCTCAGTCCTGTACTCTAATGATGGCGTTTTAGTGATAGTGTGCTTGGATTGTTGGCATGCGCAAGCATAGGTCTCATGTATTACCCTCTCATCTTAAGCTGACAGTATGACCCTGATGATATCGTACCCATGCTACGTAGCTAGGTTTCAAATTGGAGTTCTTGGAATAAAAATTTAGGACAAGTGATGTGTAAGTTAGACGGTAACAGCATTCTTAACAGCTTACTTACTGTAACACTGTAGGAAGTGATGGTAAAGACCCTTGTTGTTCATTCTTTGTCCTCTATGCTGAAGGTAAGTGATGTAGCTCTAAAAAACAGTGTATAAGACCGTTCTAAGGAACTAATAGAGCTTCTGAGATGATTTGTTGATCTGTGTAGTAGTTTTGACTTTATCTAAAACAAGAAATATAGTACTTTATTTACTCTCAACAAATAAATGGTTGCTTTTTAACTTGCTAATATTTTTCTTTTGCTCTGAATATTTTAAACTATAATTTAAATTATAATTTAACAGACAATATTCACGTAGATATCAAGCGTTTAATCACTGATTTATTTTCTTACGGGAGAACCTTACTCGTAGGAGACACTAAACACATATCTGATAAATTACAAATAATGTCCATCATAATGAGTAGACCTATGATTTAATGCGGTTGAATAACTCACTGGTTTTCCTGTGTACGGTGGTGGATAGGCTGGAATTGAAGTATGTTGATGTCTCCCTCAGTCAGTGTCCTTCAGCCCCATGTTCAAGTCCTGGTGAGATGACTTGCAAGGCATGGTATTGCCACACACTGTGCTGTCAGGATTGCTGCATAGAGCACTGTCTTCTCAACATTATTTTGGTTTTGGCAGTCTTCTCAAGATTTCTATCTTTAATTAAAAAGGGGGGGGGCTGAGTACAGTGACACATGCCTTTAGTACCAGCAGGAAGGAGGCAGAGGCAGGTGGGTCTTTGTAAGCTCAGGGCCAGTCTGATCTCCATAGGGAGTGCCAGGACAGGCAAGGCTCTGAACAGACCTGTGTCAGAACAAGCAAAATAACTAAAAAATAATTTTAGTTATAAGAATGTCTTAGTCTTGTAAAAACTAAATTTAAAATCTATAATTAACTATTTTTTTCCAATATGATGTTACTTGTGCTAGGAATGTAGTCCAAAAAAAGACCCAAAAGCTCCTGCATCCTTGGTGGCTTCAGTTGGTCCATCCACAAGTTCCAGCACATCCATCATTGCCTCAGCCAGCTCTAGCTCAACACCAGCCCAAGAAACCATCTGCCTTGATGACTCCCTGGATGAAGACCTTTCTTACCACTCGTCTTCACTGGACCTTGTATCTGAAGCTTTAGCTGTCATCAACAATGGCAACAAGGGCCCCTCAGTTGGTTCAAGGCTAAATGTGCCAACTACAAAACCTCGTCCAGGACTGAGAGAAGAGAAACTAGCAAGTATCATGAGTAAGTTACCACTGGCTACTCCCAAAAAACTAGATTCTACTCAGACTGCGCACTCATCAAGTCTTATTGCTGGTCACACGGGGCCAGTACCAAAGAAACCCCAGGACTTAGCTCATACTGGTATTTCTTCAGGCCTTATTGCTGGTTCTTCAATTCAGAACCCTAAAGTTTCCTTAGAACCTTTGCCAGCCAGGCTTCTCCAGCAAGGACTGCAAAGGGCAAGCCAGATACATGCTTCTTCCTCTTCACAGACTCATGTCTCCTCCTCCCAAGCCCAAGCTGCTGCCTCCTCTCACGCTCTGGGAACATCAGAGGCCCAAGATGCTTCTTCATTAACACAAGTAACAAAGGTGCACCAGCATTCAGCTGTCCAGCAGAACTATGTGTCTCCATTACAAGCCACCATTAGTAAATCACAGACCAACCCAGTGGTAAAACTAAGTAATAATCCCCAACTTTCCTGTTCGTCCCAACTACTCAAGACTTCAGATAAGCCACTGATGTACCGCCTCCCTTTGTCTACCCCATCACCTGGAAATGGGTCTCAGGGGCCCCACCCCCTGGTTTCTAGGACAGCACCAAGCACCACTACCTCCAGTAACTATTTAGCCAAGGCTATGGTATCACAAATCTCTACGCAGGGTTTTAAATCTCCCTTCTCAATGGCTGCATCTCCCAAACTTGCCGCATCTCCCAAACCGGCCACATCTCCCAAACCTTTGCCCTCACCTAAGCCTTCTGCCTCACCCAAACCCCCTCTGTCAGCTAAGCCTTCAATCTCTACTAAATTGATTTCTAAATCCAACCCAACTCCCAAGCCTGCTGTATGCCCAAGTTCTTCCAGTCCAAACACACTAGTAGCCCAGAGTAGCCACTCCACCAGTAACAACCCTGTCCATAAACAGTCTAGTGGAATGAGCATCAGCAGACAGTCTCCCACTCTGAATTTGTTGCCCTCAAATCGCACCTCTGGCCTTCCGACTACAAAAACTCTTCAGGCCCCTTCTAAACTCACAAACTCATCGTCCACTGGAACTGTTGGGAAGAACAGCTTGAGTGGAATTCCAATGAATGTACCTGCCAGCAGAGGTAGCAACCTTAATTCAAGTGGAGCTAATAGGACTAGTCTATCTGGGGGAACAGGAAGTGGAACACAGGGTGCTACTAAACCGTTGTCTATTCCACATAGACCAACCTCTGCCTCAGGGCCTTCAGTGGTAACAGCCAGTGTGCAGGTATGTATGTACTGCGTATTTATGTGATAAACGTGAGAATGCACAAACTTTCTGAGTCACCTTAATGACATTCCACGTGATATATACAACATAAAGTGTGTCTTTTTAGTAGGCTGAATATAGCCATGGCCGTGGAATTTTCTCAATGCTGATATAGTGCTGGGTGAAGTTTTTGTTGGAATGTGGGTTTTTAATTTTTTTTTTCAACCAAGTATGTATGTATGGTGCCATACAAGTATGTGTGTATGCAGTCCTAGTACATGAAAGGCTGAAGCAGGAAGAACTCAAGTTGAAGGCCAGCCTGGGCTGTATATAGGGAATTCTGAGCTAACCTGGGCTGCATAACAAGAGTCTTACTAAAATTTTAAAAAAAATAAAACTTTAGAAGATAGAATGAGAATATGGGGGTGTTAGCTCACTGATAGTCTCTCTAGCATGTGTGAAACTTCAAGTCCAATCCCTAATACCAGGGGGAAAAAATCATATTTACTTTATTATTTGTTTTGAAAAACAAAACTTGAGTCTATATTTAAAACTTTATCTTTTAGCCAGACATGGTAGTACACTCCTGCAATCATTACTCTTGGAAGGTGGAGGCCAGATGCTCAGAAGTTCAAAGTTTTCCTTGGTTACACAGCGAGGTCAAGGCCAGAATGAACTGTATGACACACTGTTGAGGGGGGAAAATCTCCACAAACTCTCTTATTAAAACTCTTATTAAAAGCAAGAACAACGTATTAGTAGTGCAGGAGTTCAACATATATTCACCTGTCTCCTTGTCTTTTCTTCTGTCTTTATAAATGTGTATGGGGCGTGATGTGTGTATTAGGTGCGTGTTTAAGGAGGCCAGAAAAGGGCGACTGCTCTTTGGAGCTGGAGTTACAGGCAGTGCTGGGAACCAACCTCTAGTCCTCTGAAAGAACAGCACATGCTCTTAACCAGTGAGGTTTTGTTCATTAGCCAAATGTATACATCTGTATTTTTTCTTTAAGCATTTTTCCTCTCCAAATTTTTATTTTACATTAACTTTCTAGTTATTCATGTTTAATTCTGTCTGCTGATGTTGGAGTGCCTATATACCACATTTTCTCAGTTTGTTGGTTTTTAGTTTAAACTTTTCCCTCAATTAGCTAGGGACTCTTTACTGAAAGAGACACAAATAGTATTTACCATTGCTTTTGCACACCTGATTACTTCTTTCTATGTTGTAACACATGAGAATAGACTTCCTAGCTCACTAACTTCACTCAGATTTCCTTGCTTTGTATTTAGGATTATAGAAAAGTCTGAGGCCATGCAGATTACTTTATTCTCTGTTATGTGTTTTGTCTGCTGAAATGACTAGAACGTTTACCTTTAAATCCCAGTATCCTTGGGCTGTAGCTGTGTTTATCTAGTTTTCATTAATTTTGTAATTAGAACATAATGAACCTCAGACCTACCTACCTATTTTTTCAGCTCAAGAATAGTTTATTCTCAGCCAGTGAGGTGGCTAAACAGGTAAAGGTGCTTGCCACCAAGCCTGACGACGAGAGCTCAGTCCCTGGCTCTACATGGTGGACGGAGAAACAGACTCCCCAAAGTTGTTCTCTGGCCTCTATGCCCACATGTACACATGGCACAGTTTCCCCTACCCAAGAATAAATGTAATTTTAAGATTTTTTTTAATAAAAAAATAAAGGCTATGTTATTCTGTGTTTGGTAGTAGTTTCTGATTCAGTGCTATGTTTATAGAGTTGACATTTGTACATAGACCTGACTGGCCAGGCTCTCCTACCTAGCCCTGAAGCTGAGATTCCTAGCATGTGCTGATATAGTCCACTTACCTTAGGGTTATTTTGAGAAGGGTTTTGTTGTTGTTGCTTCTTGTTGGGTTTTGTTTGTTTTTGAGACAGGATCTTACTCTGTAGCCCCGGCTAGCTTCAGTCTTGCAGCAGTCCTCCTACTACATGGCTGCTGAATGACAACCTTGGACTAACATGTCTCGAGTTGTTCACAGGTTTCTTGGCTCTGACTTCTGTAGTAACTTGTATTGTGTTATTGTGTCATTTCTCTGTCTTGTCTACATTTTGAAGCTTTCAGAGACTTTTCCTTCACATTAATGATGTGGCTTCTTTAATATTTTTTTCCTCCTGAAGTAATATATATTCACCATGAACAAATTTAGAGATTAAAAAAAAAACTACCTCTACCCACCACCTTTTTCTTGTAGGGTGTTTTAAAAAAAAAACCTTACATAATATTATGTTGCAAATACCTTTTTAAAGTACATATTTTATGATGTACAAGTCCTTGGTCCTAAATCTTTGAGAACATGATTCTCATCTGTGAAATGAGCTGTCTAGGGAATGCTTTAACTTCTTGTTGCCTCCTATTTTTATGGGTTGGAAATGTAATGAAAAGTTTTCCCATTGCTTTTTGTAGAGGCTTCATGCGTTTCAGTATTGTGTAAGACTTAGTGTTGAATACACTCTTAATAATATCAATTATCATTTTTCCACTCATGTGGGTTCAGAAATACTAATGCAGAACAAATCAATTTACTGGCATTTTATTGGTTGAAATTCATATTGATATTTTGTCTATGTAAAAAATGTTTTCATCATAAGATAAAGCTGAGTGGGGTTTTCTTCACCTACAGCCCAGCACTGAGGCAGGAGGATCCCTTGAGCCCATAAGTTCAAGTCCAGCCTATGCAAGATAGTGAGGCCTTTTCTTAGAGCGAGAGGAAAATAACAAATGTCAGATACACTGTAATGGGGATTGTTTGTTAAAATGGTTAACTAGAGGTAACTGGGAACTAGCCGTCATTACTATTCATAGTTGCTAGAGAGGTGACTCTTTCTAAAATTAACCTTTAATTTGATCAAAGAAAAAGTTAAAGTCTTAACAAAACTGGTAGTTCCTGGTCCTGTACCCTCCTACTTACCATCCAAGGTTTTTTGTTTTGCTTTGTTTTGTTTTCTGAGATAAAACCTTAATAAGGTCACTACTTCCCATGTGCTGGGATTATTGGTACATGCACCACCATTTCCAGCTCACAAGAGTGAGTGATGACCAGGTCTGGTGTGGCTCACCTTTAATCCCAGGCAGAGGCAAGCAGATCTCTGAGTTTGAGCTCAGCCTCATCTTCATAGTGAGTTTCAAGCCAGTTAAGGCTACATAGTGAGACCTTGTCTCAAAGAAGAAGAAGAAGAAATGGATGGATGGAAGGATGGATGGATGGGTGGATGGATGGATGACAAACTCTTAATTTTATAAATGTTACCATTGTATTATCTTGTGATTTTGATTATAAAAATAAGAATTATGGTTCTTATATAGCTATACCATTTTTCTGAAATAATAATCAGATTTGGGTTAAATCTTCTAATAAGTATTGTCTTTATTGTACTATTACAGTTTTGACTTCATTTACTTTGTTATTATAAAATGTTAGGGGAGTTTTCTACACTTAAATTTTGGTTTTGTTTTGTTTTTTACTTCATTGCCTTCAAGTGTCTGGTTAAATTGTCCTTCACCTTTTTTCACCTCTAAAATCTCCCTGGCCTTCTTGTATTTGATTATCATTTATTCCAAAGGAATCCATTCAAATATCATAAGAATAGCTGATCTGTCATCAGGAAAGCTGAATGACAAAATCTGTGTTCCTGACAAGTTCCTTCCTGGTACTCTTCCACTCCCAAGTAGCTTTATGATGTGGAAACCCCAGGGTGCCTGCCCTCTTTGATCTGTCCTTCTCTGTCTTACTGGTTTGACTCAAGAAAAAGTCAGCAGTCACCTCTGCCACTGGGTAGTTTTCTGGTGACAACATCTCAAATCTTCTTGGCTGCTTGTAGCCTCCAGATGTGCCTTGTGCTGAAAACAGATGTTCATGATGAGGGAGTACGTTTGGGACTCATTGCTCGTGAAGCCTGCACCTACTGTCTACAAGGCATCTGCAGTGCTATCCATAGCATGGTGAAATAGATAAGTCACTGAACCAAGGTTTAAAGTTCAAATCTTTGAGTCCAGATTATTAGCTCTGTCTACTTTCTGCTTAATAACTTTCCTTCCAGAGCATTCTTCCTTTTTCTTGACTTTCAACTTACTGACTTTGTATGACCCCATATTTGCCATTTTGTGATTCTAAAAGCCATCATTCAGTAAGCAAAGTGGATACTATGGACCAGGCTTTCTTTTATGTGCTGGGGAACCAGGGTGAACAACATGTTATGCCTGCTCTCATGGAGCATATCTTTTAGATAAGCTAAACACCACAGGGTTGTTTGTTTGTTTGTTTGTTTGTTTGTTTGTTTGTTTGTTTGTTTGTTGGGGCAGAAAGCTGCCTTACATTGTCTTTATTTATTTTTAATATTTTTTTATTTTTAAATAATTTTATACATTCACTTGTATCCCAGCTGTAACCCTCTCCCTCTTTCCCTCCCAATCCTCCCCTCCCTCCCTCATCTCCTCCCTGCCCCCTTCCGAGTCCACTGAGAGGGGGTGTCCTCCTCTCCTTCCGTCTGGCCCTAGCTTATCAGGTATCTTCAGGATGGTTGCAATGTCCTTATCTGTGGCCTAGCAAGACTGTTTCTCCCTCAGGGGGGAGGGGAAGTTCATGAGTTCATGTCAGAAACAATTCCTGTCCCCCTTACTAGGGAACCCACTGGGATACTGAACTGCTATGGGCTATGTCTGAGCAGGGGTTGTAGGTTATATCCATGCATGATCCTTGGTTGGATAAACAGTCTCATAGAAGACCCCTGTGCTCAGATATATTTGGACCTTGTGGGGCTCCTTGTCCCCTTTAGGATATACTAATTCCTCCTTCCTTCATATGATCCCCCACACTGTGCCAAAGGTTTGGTTATGAGTCTCAGCATCTGCTTTGACACAGTTTTCTTTAAAAGCATGTGCTTTGAAAAAATGTTAAAAATTGACTATTGCTAACATTAGAGACTTCAGAAGACTATTAAAGGAAATACTATTTGATTTGAGCTGAGAGTTGGAAGAATAGGGCACAGCCATGTGTAGAAAAAATAGGAATTTGGTATGGACTAGAGGAAAAGAAACAGCAGTATAAAAATGCCAGGTGAAAGAACCCTCTTGTTGCCATATGACCAAACTGGGGAGAGACCAACATTGGGTGAAGGGGACATTGTAAAGATTTAGGGTTTACTCTTACTCTGTGTGGAAGGGAAGCTGTTAAAAGGAGGTCTTAACCAAGAGAATGGTATGTGTGTATTTCAGAATATTATTTGGGTGAGTGGGAAACAGCTTTCTCACTAGACAGAATGAATGGATATCTTCATAAGATCAAGTGCCTGCCTGTGAAAAGCAGTTTCCGTTCATATTTTTTCTCAAAATGGAGAAAGCATAGAAAACATGTCTGATTATGGACACTATATATTCCGTTTATCTAGATAATGTTGACAGCTTTTCTGTGCTCCCAGATTTTATAAACAGAGTTTCTACTTCCCAAAAGTCAGTGTAGCATTGAAGTCCCCAGACATTCCAGTTCCATAAAAAAAAAAATCAGATTTGGAAAATTCTTAGAAAGTGTAAAACATTTGTTATAACATTCTTTTTAGTTGCTAATATTCAAGTTATTTTTAAAAATAGGAACTTGCCCTAACTTACCTTCTCCATCTGCTGTAATGCTTCAGTTAGACTCTTGCAGAAAGGCTTTAAAAGGGTCAACTCATTTGCATTATTTACTGTTTTCGTTGAGGGAGTACATTCTGGACATAGTAGGAGAGACTATCTTGAAACTATAACAGACTACCATTTAAAATGAAGGAACCATTATTGCTTACTTTTAAATTGATACAGGATCCTTTATATCCTAGTTGCTTTAAAAAAGTATTATTTCTTTAAAAAAACAAACAAAAAAAAGTATTATTCCTAACTGGGTTTTTTTTCTTAAATGTACCCACTGTGTATCATAATTGGCATAGTAAAGAAAAAGGCTGGCAACTCTAGAAAGGATCACTTAAAGTGTTGAAGATTAGTACTTAGGTGTAAAAAGAAAGTTGGATTAAGAAGAAACTGTCCTTCAGTTATGAGACCTGCAAACTTAAGGTTGCAGGCCCAAGTACCTGAAGAAGTGCTTGCTAATGACAAGATGAGGTGGAGGCCTGGTGATTAGGACATGTCAGGTCAGTTGAAGGTTGGAAACCTAAGTGGTGGTACTCACTGAAATCTGATCATAGGATCAAAATTGAGGTGACGGATTAGGACTGAATTTATAAATACCAGTGGTAACGAAAGGAGGAAAGGGGAAGAAATTGAGTAGTGGAACCAAAATAAGAAGGCTTCTGGTGAATGCTCTCACCTTTTTGTTCAGTGTTATGGACCCTGGAGTGTGTAATAATGTGTAATATCACACACACGTACATACATACATATATACATATATACATACATATATATATATATATGTATATATAGGAAAGTTACATATATTTTCTAACATATTAAGAAATAAAACCTTAGCCAGGTGCCGTGGCGCATGCCTTTAACCTCAGCATTTGGGGAAGGAGGTAAATCTCTGTGAGTTTGAGGCCAGCTTGGTCTACAGCACGAGTTCCAGGACAGCCAAGGTTACAAGATTACTCTGTCTCGAACTGTGCTTCTCTCCCCAACCCCTGAAAAAGAAAAGAAAATCTATAGCCCTTAACAGGCATGTGTTGTCCACCTATAATCACAGTGCTTAAAAGACTGAGGCTGGAAGAATTGATTTCAAAGTTAGTTTATTTCATAATGAGTTCCACGGTGGCCTGGGCTCCACAGAGACCCTGTTTGAAAAACAAATAAATAAAACATCAGTCTTTAATTAATGAGTTACTTTAGAACTCATTAGAAATAGCACATAAAATCAACAATAGCTAATATATATTACTAACTTAAAAAAAAAAAAAGCTTTTTGGAAGTTGTAGCTGGCCTGAAACTTGCTATGTAGACCAGGCTGGCCTCAAACTCAGATCCTCCTGGGTCTGTCCTCCCACTGTCGGAACTGAAGGTTTGAACCATCACATCCACTAAATTGTGTGCGTGTGTACGCATGTACTCTCAAGTTTTTTTATAAAGTACTTAGGTGCCCATGGAAGCCAGAAGAGGGCATTGGATCTTGCCTAGAGCTGGAGTTAGAGTGCTGTGAACCTGCCTGAGGTGGGTGCTGGAAACTAAACTCTGGTTCTCTATAAGTGAGTCAGTATTCTTAGTCACTGAGTCATCTCTCCGTCTCTAAATTTAAAAAAAAAAAAAATAATTCCAGCTTTCTAATCACAATTAAAACTATAACATTTTAAAGGAGACATTCATTATAGGCTACAAAAGAAAAATCCCAGTAGCAGGACTGTAGTGTATGATGCTTGCTTCTAAGAAAGTTGGATGTATCAAAGAAATGTTTGATAAGTGCCCATAGCAAAGAAAGATCAGAATTGGGAAAATCATTTAATTGTTGCATAGAAAGTCATTTGAAGAGCTGACTTAGCTCAAAGAATATTTAAGTAGCTTCCTATGGAAGCTCACCAACATTAGCAGATCTCTGACTCATAATCAGGGCCTCAAAGCCCACGTAAAGGAGTAACAAAACACTCCCCCACCCCATTTTTCGAGACAGGGCTGCTGTCTGTAGCCCTGGCTGTCCTGGACCTCACTCTGTAGACAAGGCTGACCTTAAACTCACAGAGATCTGCCTGCCTTTGCCTCCATGAGTGCTAGGACTAAAGGCATGTACCATTACTGCTCAGCAAGAAAACACTTCTACTTAGGAGTTTAATTTCAGAAAAGCAGTGCAATGGAGACCAGCCTTCAGCGGTGCTAGCGAAACTAGGTAGGGTTGAAAATAGGCTGTCATTCAGTAAGTTTTATTTTTTTAAAGGGATACAAATAATATTATATTGTTACTGAGAGATGGGGAAAATCCACAAATAACAATGAAGTTGTAGAAAGAAAAAGAGAAAGAAAGAAAAGTGTCTATTGGCAGGTATGCAGTGCTAGCTCACAGAGCTTTTGTGTAAGTTGGGCAGTTACCAGCTCTGGGGAAGCACAGGTAAGACCAAGGATGAGGAGCTTTCGGAGGGCCTCATCTGCTTCAGGTGCTGTGATGAAAGCGGTAGAATGAGGGCAGGAGTTTAGGCCTTGTGCCGGGAAAGTGAGCCTGCAGAGGCCCAGTGAAATTGACTGGAATTATTTCTGAGTGATTTGTGTCTGTGGTTTTTGGAAGGAGAAGAAGAGAAGGGGAAATGTAAGTTTGGGACTTTGAGGTTTACAAGCAAGAGTGGGCATTGAACAGCTAAGAAGCAGACTACAGTGCTGATGAAAGAGCTGTGAATTCAAAAATTTTCAAATATTTGCAGATTTTCAGAACCATTATTAGTAACTATTTGGATTTTATTTTTCACCTCAGTCTTAATTTCTTTCTCTCATTTGTTAGAACAGACAAAGGCACAGTCTTGCATCCATGAAAATGTTAAATCAATTTAGGTTCAATGCTTTATTTCTTAATCTATTTTGACCCCTGGTTTCTACACAGTCCACAGCAGGAGCACCACTTTTGGCTAATGCCTCACCTCTGACTCTCATGACATCACCTTTGTCTGTAACAAATCAAACTGTGACTCCCTTTGGGATGCTGGGTGGCCTTGTTCCAGTGACCATGCCCTTCCAGTTTCCCTTGGAGCTACTTGGCTTTGGAACGGACACAGCTGGCGTGACAACCACCTCTGGATCTACCTCAGCCGCTTTCCATCATAGCCTAACTCAGAGTAAGTGGGACTCTCTTTTAAATAAACAAACGAGCCGTCTAGGCCGCATTTCAATTATAATGCAGTATGTAAGAGAAAGCCAAAGTTTGCGGATTTCTTAGCACACTTATGACTCTGTTTACATAAGTCAACTTTTTATAAATAATGCGTGCTGTTGTATTAGAAAGCTCTTAGATCTGGGGCTTAGGCTGGTGGTAGATACATTATTTTTGAGTTTGATCTAAGGGGCTCATATCTTAAAGATCATTGACAAATCTGTTTTCCTCTCAGATTTACTAAAGAGTTTACAGCCAGGAACTCAGCACGCAGCAACACTTTCCCACTCACCTCTGCCTACACATTTACAGCAAGCATTTAATGGTAAGCAAGCTGCTGGTTTCCATTGTTTATAGTTGATTTTAGATGCTGGTTAAACTTTCTTCAAACCGTATAAATGGAATGACAAAATGTTAGGGAAAGTTTTTTTCATTTGACTGGCTCCTCAGTGGCGACAGGTACTTTTAAGAGAAAGGAAAAGGGGGCTGGAGAGATGGCTCAGAAATTAAGAGAACTGGCTGCTCTTCCAGAGGTTCTGAGTTCAATTCCCAGCAACCACATGGTGGCTCACAACTATCTATAATGAGGGCTAGTGCCCTCTTCTGGTATGCAAGCATACATTCAGGCAGAACACTGTGTATATATATAATAAATAAATAAATCCTTAAAAAAAAAAAAAGAAAAGAGAAAGGAAAATAAATAAATGAGGTCTGGTAGACACCAGAAGACTATTTTGAAGGATTTTATTATACAGACATGTTGCCTAAAATGGATTCATAAAATGATTAACTGAAGTCCCCAGAACCCACAAAAAGAGGTAAAGAGAACAACTCCACCAAAGTCTTCTCTCACTGCCACATAACACTGTGGCACACATTGTGTACACATACATTTTTTTAAAGTTTATATTAAAGGACTCAACAGCTAAAGTCACTTATTGCTCTTACAGAGAACCCAAATTCAGTTCCCAGCATCAACATGGCAGCTCAGAATCATCTGTAACTTGAAGGGACATGTTGCCCTTTCTGGCCTCCATGGACACCAGGCACACATGATGTACATAAATACATGCAGGCAAAACACCCATATACATAAAATTTAAACTAAACTAAACTGTCTTTAAGCTGGCTTCCTTTTGAGCATAGGGCAGAGCTATGCAGCAGTCTTGAGGCAATAGGCTATTGTTGATCCGGTGGTCATTTCTGTGGTCAGCTGCCCACGACTCATTCTTGAGAGTAGGACCCCATTTGATTCCCGAACTTAATTTGACTTGAATGTATTCCTGTTGTGTGATCCAGTTGGGGACATGTACTCTTGATGATTAATGTGATTGTAACTTTCATGATTCATGTTTTATGTGAACTAACTTCCTGTCTGGCCAACATCACTCTCCCAGAACAAGAAAAGGGATACCAAGTATTTCCCAAATAACTGAAATTTAAGTTTAAAACTTTTTACTCAAAAAGTACAATATAAGGCATTAAACTTGAGTTCGGGTTTTAAATGTAGAACCACCAGTTTGAAAAGCTTCAGTATCACTTCTTTTACCCCACACTGACGGGGGGAAGAAAGTGTGTTTTTAATAGACATCCTGTATAAAACAGGTCAAAAGGGGGCTTTTTTGTTTTTGTCTGCCTGTTTGTTTTTTGAGACGGGTCTCTCTGTATAGACTTTGGCTGGCCTGCAACTTTTTTTATACATCATACTTTCCTTGAACTCATTGTATGCTGTGTGCCACCATACCTGGGCAGCACAAATAATAAGCATTTTGGACTTTGCAGTCTCTACGATCCTGTTTTTTTGTTTGTTTGTTTATAACTGCCCAACTTTATCATTGTAATATAAAATAGCCATAAATGACTTATAAACAAGTAAAGTTGACTTCCAATAAAACTATATTAACAAAAGCAGATGTAGGCCAGACTTGGCCACGGTCATACTGCACCAAACTGTGCTATGAAGAATTTCACAGTCCAGTTAATACGATGGTTTTATTTTGATAATTAAACAATGTTACTTTGAACAAAATCTTGTTTTAATAGTACCTTACCATTTTAATAATTTTGTTATACCATAGATCAAATAATTTCTTTCTACAAGTATGTATGTGTGTGTGTACACATAACTTTCTATGAATGAAAAAAAGCCCTGCTTATTTAGTATAACTGTTAATACAACTTTGAAATAATCATTGATATTGATACAGGTTTTCCTCCAAGACAGTCCTTTTTTTAATTTTTTTAAAATGGTTTTCAAGAGGATTGGATATGACATGAGGAACTGGCCATGCCATTCCTCTTCTCTTGAAGAGTTTCCTTCCCGTGTTGTCTTCTCTCAGGCAGAGCTTGTCTTTGGGTCTTCCCTTTCCTCACTAGTAGTACTAACTCATGGGGACTACATTCTATTGACCCTCTAGGTTGTTGGGTCTTCCTTACCCCATTTTTTCTTCTACCAGTGTTTTTAGAAGTACTTGGCTGAGGATTACATAGAATGGTTACATATTTTCTGTAAACAGGGAAGGGAAGTAGCATTGGTAGATGTGGAAACTAAGCTGTCCAGCAGCAGACTTGCTTTTGTACCACAAGGCTAGTACCTAAACAAAGACATAGCTGGACTTTCTTCACTGCCAGTGTGCTGTGTTCAGAATACTTCAGAATTATCACATGCTATATTGTGACAAAATGTTTAATTTCACTTACAAGAAAATAAAATTGGCCTAGTCTTCCAAAGGAATCAAAAGATGTAGTAGGTCCCTTGAAGGTGGGCTTTGTATAAGCTGGCTCCGCCATAACCCAGCACAGGATATGGCTATGAGGAAAATAAATGCTCCACACCTGCTGGAATAGTTGTCAGTCACTGAGTTTCTGCCTCTTCTGTTTAATCAGCTACCATAATGCCATCACCTTGTGAGATAACACTTATCTTTTTAGAAATGTAATTCACAATAAACTAATTTTTCTTGCTTTTTTCTTTCTTTCTTACAATATGCAAACCATATCAAATTATTGTTTTTTTTTTTCTCAGATGGAGGCCAAAATAAAGGGGACACTAAGTTACCACGGAAACCTCAGTGACTTTCCAGCAAGCGAGAGAGGAACCACTTGGCTGGGCTGACCGGACCTACTGATGGGAAGTCTTATGTGGTCACAGGGCTGCTGTTTCTTTCGATGTTTACATTCTCGTCCCAAGCACTGTGGTGAGGAGGAAAAGGAAAGAAAATGTTACTTGAGCAAAGCCAGGTGCAGGAGGAAGAAATACTTTTGTGCAAAGTTAGTGACCTTTGGTCTCTTAGAATCAAAGTTCCCATGTTAACCTACTTAAAAGAGACTCAGCTGTCAAACCCACAGAAGTATCAATTTGATTTTTTTTTTTTTTTTTTAACCTGGGGGAGAAGGAAGGAAGTTGAAAGGATTTGGGTAAATGGCCATCCATCCATCCTGGGGGTCAGATCTGAACACTCTATATGTAAGTGCATAAGTAAAGTAACTAAATGTAGAATTAGCCCAGTTGGAGGAGAATCAGTCATGTCTGTTTAGTGGACAGATTTGCCACAGTCAGTTGCATGATGCTCTCCAGACAGTAGCAGAAGAGTACTGTATACTCAAATGTCCTGAGCAAACTTGAATCTTCTCCAGTATGTAGCAGTTTCCTGTGCAAGTCAGTGGACTGAAGATGCTTCAGCAAAGTGGCTGCAGCACAGTGATATATATTACTATAGCGTCTAGATTTTTAAAGTCAGGAAAGTGAGCTTGTTGCTCTTAACAGACAAAATATAGGTAACCCCTTTCTGTAAAAGGGTTGGTGCCACCCTCCGTTCAGAAGTAGGTACTGATCTCTTGTCTGCGGGTGACTTGTCATCTGGCATTGGCTGGTTAATATTTGTTTCTAGTCCTGATGTGCAGAAGTGACTGCTCACATTTTCTCTTGAGATGTGGGATCTTTGTTGTTGGGCTGCTGCTTTGCTGCTCATCTCCCTTGCAGCCTGCCAAGAACTGCAGCTCCCTCACTGCACAAGCTCTTTCACTAGTGGTACTTGAGGTGACTAGAGCTGGTGATATAAACAGGAGTGTGCACAGCATCTGTTTCTTCATGGGTCAAACAAATAGCATATATATGTATATGTATATATATATATGTGTATATATATATATATATATATATACACACACACACACACACACACATATATGTATATAATAGAATACTGTTTTTCATTCTGACGTATTTTTAAAGGGATGAATTTTAGTTGGAATACTGATATGCACAAGGGATCACCTTTTATAACTATCACAATGAAGCTTTCTGACCCATATCCGATACAGTAAAAATGTTTTGAGCATTTGGAATCTTCAATTTTTACTCGGATTTACCCAGAATGTTGAAATTCAAGTCAATTTACAGATAATAAGATTCTTTAATTCTAGTTTCTGTATGCAAATAGAGGCAATGAATGATGTGAAGGAGAAAGCATACAGTTCTCTTTGGATACATTTTATTTTGCCTCAACTGCATTGCGATACCCCTTGAATCTTAAACTTCTGAGTATTTTCAAATTATCCAAGAATAGCATAAGCTCTAAGTGATGTAACTTTAGTTTATATATGCTGATAGACTAGCCTGCAAAAACAGACTAGCCTGGTAATAACAAGATTGCTGTCATATTCTTATTACATATTACCCAGTACCATTAAGTTTTATTCAGATAAGAGTGTTAACCAGACCCATTTTCCTTTGATAAAGAAAAGTCCCAAGAACCCGCTAGGACTATAAAAACCAACCACAGTTCTGCTGAGATTTTTATGCCTATAATTTGACTTCAAAGTCACATTGGCATGTTTCATAGCAAAAAGCCAATGAATAATTGAAAACTATAGTTCCAAGAACTTGTTACAGTAAAGGAAAATGATTGTTTAGAAGAACCATTGAAGCTGGGAATGCTGGTTTGTAATCCCAGCACTCAGGAGGCTGAGGCTGGAATATCTCAGGTTTGAGGCCAGCCTGGAATATATAGCAGCAAGTCCCAGGCTAGTCTGTACTGAGCTGACAATGAGACCCTGTCTCAAAAAAGAAGGGGGGGATAAAAAGGAAAGGAATCATTGGTATAATTTCTTGACTGTAGGAATTTAGTTTACCAATAAAACAAATACAGATGCTGTATGAGCCCCGGTAGATACGTTGGGAAGATACTGGGACATTGCAAAGAAGTTTGACTTGAACTTAGCATGTTCATTTGAAAGGTCTCTTAGTTAGAGAAACTTGCTCAGCTCTTGGCTTACTCCAGCACAGGCGACCTCCTTTCACATGGTTGCTCATACTACCTGGGTTGCTTTGCTGGGGTATCTGTTTAGGAAGGCCGCCTTGTGCTTCATTTTCTCTACCCAGGGAGAAGTCAGTGTGTATTAGTCGTTCTTCCTGCTGATACCTGTGTGTTTGTATATTTACATATACACACATTCATATAAATCAATTGCTATTAAAAGTCAAACAATAATTGTAGTTTTTTAAATCTGTCAATTCTGAACCGTGCTATATGAAGACCCTTGATGGTTCTTTGCCATCATTAGAAAAGAACAAGATTTCCCATGTCATTTTATGAAATTACCCTGGGCTCTGAGAATATGATATGTAAAGTATATTCTGTTCCTGTCAGTCTTGATTCCTTAAGGACTGCTGTCAGATCCCCACTCCAGCAACCCTTTCATGTTATCCAAACAAATCAAAGTCCTTTCTACATGTAAATACATTTCTTTCTATATCATAACATTGAAAACGGTGTCCATACATATGGCTACCTGTCTTTACAGTTTTTATTACTAAACAAACATATAAGTTGGTTATTTTTTAACAGAGACTTGTGATTCATACTGTATTTTTGCACTTAAAGTTAAATTATGTTATTTTTAAAATGGTGAGTAACTGGAAAGGATAGCTGTAAAGAGCAATGTGTATCGCTAAAGAACATTAGCAACATCCAAATGCAGAAGTAAATGAGCACACTTAGGTCCCACTCATGGGGTGCTTGATTCAGGAAGATTAAGCTGTCTGTTTCCAACTGTCTTATATTTGAAATTGCCTTCACTATGTATAAGCTGTTACTGTGCACACAAGGTGATCCTCAGTATTCACAAGCAATACTCGTCCACACAGCTGTCCTCGGTCAGCAGTGCTGGACCTCAGTTGGAGACTGTTTGGGAGCAAAGTGTCAAGCTCATTCAGAGCCTCTGAAATAAATGCAAGCAATAATTTCTGTTAAAATTAAATTATAATTCTCATGCTTCTGAGAACAGAGAGTGGGAAATCATGATTACAAAACAGTCTGGAGAAAAGATTTGGGGAAAAGAAGCCAAGTTAATCTGTAATAACAAAGTCCTGATACTTTGAAGAAATCAAGAAGATTCAATTAGTACATTCTTTCATGCCCACCACCCCTTTGATGGATGTTATTAGCCCAAATTATATTGTTTTGTGTCATAGACACTGAATAAGGCTTATTTGGATCCCAGCACTGGGGAAAGAACCGGGCATATATCTCTATGAAGACTGTGGGTTTGACACCTGCTTGGAAACAGCTTATTGAAACTAATCTTAACCCAGGATGTTTTTTCCCAAAGCAGATCTAAATTGTTTACTATGCAGAGATGGAAAGGGTAGGCACCCCTATTCTCTCTCCTCTGGTTGCCCTCTCCCACAGCCCTTTCCACCTCTACTTGGTTCAAGACTTTCTGAAACGAAAATTCTACTGTTATTGTGACTGCCATTGGTTATGAGAACTCTGTCCTTTGGGATCGTCTCTAGAACTCGTTGTCTGTCCTACTTGCTGCTACGTTTGGAAGATGAACTTTGCCTGTGTTGGTTGACTTTAACTGCTTTATTTGTAGGAGATTTTGTCATGTCCTTTGACCCCTGTATAGAACTAGGGTACTTTATTTTAGGAGTGTACTATAAAAGCACACTGGTCCTTGTATTGTTGTTGTTATTATCTAGGTTTTGAATTTTTTTTCCTTTGTTGGTTTTCATTTTGTTTTGTTTTTCAAATTGAAAATAGAAGAAAGAAAAATCTATAATCCAGGCCAAACTTGAGAACTGCGCTGTGCTTTAGCACAAGTGCTCCTGCCGGCCCGATGTTCTCTGAAGGGCACTTTTACTTCTAGCGTGCATGTGCGACTCTTTGTTGGTGTTTGCTTTGGAGGTGCTTTTGGTTTTGTAAAAACAAAGCAGAAAAAGTACAGTAGTAGATAAATGATCACAAACATGTTATGCAATTTTATTTTATAAGATTTTAAGGGAAAAGTTTAACTCTTTGTAAATAATTTCTTATCTCTGGTAAAATGCTTATATTACTCCTCTAAACCATGCTCAATTCAGGCCTTTGTCTTTGTTAAGTGCCTTTTATTTCTTTCATTTTCTCCCCTCTTTTGAAACTTTTCAGATACCCTAATTAGTACAGATACCTTAATTAGTACAGACTAATTAAGTCAGGAGATTCAGGGGAAAGAATCTCAGACTTGCCAAAATCATGTGATGTTATAATGCTGTTCCTTCTGCTGTGTGTGTGGACACAAGTATGAGATGCACAGTGTGTTGAAAACCAGGAATAGCTGTTTTATGGCAATCTTTCTAAGCACTGCCCTTTTGACATTTCAGAACTTCTGCCTTGTTTATTCCATTGCTTTCAGTTGATTCAGATGGGCAGATCGGGAAGTAGTTTTTGCACATGATGCTGGCTTCGCCTTCTGAATATCTGTAGAACTTAATATATATGTGTGTATATATATAGGGCATTATATATAAAACATGTGTTGGTTATTGCAAGCATAATAAACTCGGTGGACTCCTTGACTATTTCTGGATGTAATCCACTCCTCTCTACCCTTCACACTAGGCAGAAGTAGTATATGAGAAAGCATCAGAATAACAAGAGTATCTTGTGGGTCAAGTTGCTATGGTGCCCTATGCAGACAAGATTCAGTCCGTGTAGGCTAGAGCTGGAACCATGGGTGGTATCTAAATACACTTGGAAGGAAGTTGGCACCGTATCAATATTAAAAGATGTTTTTGTCTAAAAAACAATCTTTAAATTATATAGCTCAGTACCTTTTAAAACTTCAATAAACTTAGATTTTTAGATAGTGAGGAAACACTCATATCATCTGCGACATAGTTGAGAATTTTTCAGTCTATTTATTTGCCAGATGATTAGGTTTTGCTCTGATTTCATGATTGTTTAAATATTCTCTTTGAGCAGAATAACATAACTTTCAGTATCTTAAGACTTTTGGGTTTTGTTTTGTTTTGTTTAGATGTGACATGTTGAAAGAGACTAATTTGAACTGATCCTCTAAATGGTACAAATATATCTACAAAAGACCCCCCCCCCCATTTTAAGTAAAGTTTTAATTGGAAAAGGAGACTTGTGGCTAAACGAAGAGGCTCCTCATAGCAAAACTGTTGTCAGGCAACTAGGATCAGTAGTGAGTGTTAATTCCTAAACTACTTTATCTAGGGGGAAGTCATTTAACCTTCGTGCCTCAGATTACCCATGAGAAAATTGGGTATAATAATAATCACCTACCTCCCAGGGATATCAGAGACTTTACTGTTTCAAAAATATTTTGTTTTTCTAGAACATCCTATATAATTATAATTTTATCTTCCTGCAGAGGTTGAAAAAACAAATGTTTTCTTTATAGTGGATATAAAGAGCACCCTATGGTCTTTAAGTTTAAAAAAATCACTGGAATTTTAATTTAGATGCATATTTGATATTTAAACCATATTTGTAGTGTGATAGAATTATTAGTTTCAGATTAAATCAAAGGGGGGATGACACTAAGTTTCTTAACTACCAATAGATTTTTAAAGCTTTTATGATGTTATTACTTGTATGATGTTTGTGAAGGTTGTGAAAGTAAACTTAGATAATGTTTGAATTACTGATAAATGATTCTGAAAGGTTATTACAGCCTCCTTTGTCTTTCTACCTTTGAATCTGTTATCCTTGTAGTACTTGCTTGGAGATGGAAAACTAAGTTTTTACCTTTCTAAGAGTAAATCAGACCCTGCATACTACTCCTGTATCTGGAGGATTATCCATCTTTGCCCTGGAGGGTGGGACGGGCCCACACTTGGACAGCTGTGGGTACTTTTAGCTTTGTATTTCATGCTTCTTCAGCCCACGAGCAAGTTAGAGTCAACAGCTGCTCACATTGTAGAAAAACGGGAGAAGGAAGACAGGATTAACTTCCTAGCTGGGGTAGAGGTGAAGATGGTCAGGATAGAAGGAAACATGATTTTCTTAGCTTCCAGGAGGAAATTAGGATCATTTTATCTCACCTTCCATTCATGTACACTAAGTAGTAATACATAAAATTTTTCTCCTTAAAACAATAACAACAAAAACAAATGGATGCTGTGGTTTTGTTAGAGTTAAATAGTGTGTGAGAGAGTGTGTATATGATTAAGTGTAAGTTACAGCACATATTTGGGCTCAGCAAAGAGAGTGCAGGGTTGAGGAACAGTTTACCCAGCTCAAGTGAGTTAGGAAAAAGCACTAGGCCTGAACAGCCTAACATCTGGACTGACCCCAGAAATGGCTCAGACCTGGTCAGTCTCTAGTCTGAGGGGATTTTCTCATATTTGTTGTTGTTTTTGTTTAAATCACTTTGGGGATTTCTGTTGTTGTTGTTGTTGTTTTCCTCTTCTCCAGATAAGGCCTTTTTTCTTGGCCTCTCACTCCCAGCTATGCAGATAGGCACATAGTTCATTTTCCACATTACGTCCATTCCTCAGTAACAAATGCTAAGATTTCAACCCAGAGTAATGAGAGTTAGAGTTTTTGTTCAGTGTGTGTGTTTCCTCTGGGAATGGTTAACAGATGCCTAAAATAGATATATCATCTGTATTTGTCTGCCCTAAAATGTGAACTTTGCATAAAAAGCTAGCTGAAAATCCTTTTTCTGTGCAGACCTAGCATTAATGTTATGGAACCTGTTTGAAATTTTATGATGAAGTCACCCCAGTATACTGCTGAGAAATTTAAAATAGTGTTCAGGTTTACAGAGCTGGAAAGTTGCCTTGGGCTCTGATTGAAAACAGTTTCAAATGTTGAAATAATCAAATAATGAGTTTTTCTGTTTTTCTGTCATCTTCATTCTTGCCTTTGGTGTGAGCTCTTGCTCTACTACAGGGTAAGATGCCTGTGCCAGAGCTAGAGAGACAAGGTAAATTGTTTCCACATCCTCTTCTCCCTCTTTCTGCTATCTGTCCCCATCAAACACAAAGATGATACAGGGGATAACTTACATCTTAGTAGAGGATACAAGCATAGATTATCTTTAGACTTTAGTGGAAATACCTTTGACTAGCCTGATGCTTAAATGACACTTCTTATGCACACTCAAAATACTACTTGCTTTAAAGTGGCTAGTTGTGATCTCTTTGTGTAGTGATGTTTCTGCTTATTTCTCTTTCCTGCGTATTTCCTGCGTATTTCATAGCAGTTAGTACTCAGACTTTTTACACTGCTACGAAAACAAGGCAGCAACACATTTTGAAGTCTCTGTAGTGCAATTAAGGCTCCATACATAGTCCGGAACTTGGGGATCACTGATGATTGCAACTTTTTCTCTTTTTATTTGTATTTAAAAAAAAAAAAAAAAAAAGATTTTCTAGGTTGAGGGTATAGCTCAGTGGTAGAGCTCTTGCTCAGCATGTGCAAAGCTTTTGGACGTTCATACACAGCAGTATAACAATAACATCTCATTTTTACATGACCTGGTCATCCCAGCACCTTTCAAGGTTCTTCAGAGGTGAGACAGATCTTTGTTAGGTAATAACAGTTTGCCTTGCCTGTTTTCATACCTCCCCTAGAACAGCAGACCATTGATCCTTAGTTCCAGTTTTAAGTCCCTCAGAAACCTCTTATTTGCCCCAACTTTGCTGCAGTATTCTGTTTTATACTAAGTCTGGTCTTTAGATGCTTGTTAAATAGAGCTCTGGTTGAAATACAGATAAGTTTACTTACCTGAGATGACATGAAAGTCAGCGGCTTCGTTCTCCTCAGAGTCCATTTAGGAGTCAACAGCAACCAAGACTAGCCACTGTGCGTCTCTGTGACAACCTGTGCTTAAAATTTCACAACCGTATTGTATTTTCCGCACTTAAAATCATAAACTTTCCTTTTTTTTTTTTTTTTTTTTTTTTTTTTTTTTTTGCTTACCTCTACTGTTTGCAGAAACATTATGGCCTGTCAGAAAGATTTTTCCTCCTCACTTGCAAAATTACCAAGGATTTGCCCAATTTTGGCTAGTAACATAAAAAGGAAAAAATATTTTTGTCCATTGTACAGAGTATTTGTTTTAAATAGTTAGAATGTTGAGTCAACTTCTGTCAGCTTTCTTGAAATTTCATCTCTGCGTCCGTAATAGATTGTATGTACCTTTTGACATATGATCATCAGGGGCCTTCTCCCTGTGAAGGTTGCTTTCCCTCCCACACAGCTTCCTCTAATGTGGATTTAGCCTCAGAGAAGACAGCCAAGCTTTTCAGTGACCTGTTGTCAACTGTCATTGGAAAACTATCTTATTCTAGAAAATATTGGAGTGCTAAACTGTTCTTAGAGGAGAGTGCGTTAATTTGAATGTCCCCATAGTTTCTCTTGTTAACCGGTATCAAACTTTAAGAAAAGGAAGAAAAATCTCTGGCTGGTAAATTTTGTGCCCCAAACAGTGAACTTAAGTCTAACCAAGGTGACTAAGAGATGGGTGTTTTCTCTCTCTACTTATGAGTAAGGTTTATTTATGATTGTAAGACTTACCATGGAACTGCAGACCTATTTGCTATAACTGGAAAACAAATCTGAATTTTAGTCTGATTAAGCACATATTTCCAACCCTACAGTAAAAGTGTAGATAAGAGGAGACTTTTGTTTAGTAGCAGAAGGAAGAACAAAGCTGCGTCTACCGGGAAAGCAGTTCTTCCTTTAGTCACCTCCATGCTACACAGAGGCTACACCATGTTTGCAAGCCAGTCTCCAAGAACGGAGCCTGGGGACTGGATGGTCCTTTGCGGTAAAGGCCCCAGTTACTGTGTTGTATCTGCTTGTAGGAAGGTGCGTTTTTGCTAACTTGAAGGAATATATGCTGTATTTCTAATAAATGTGTGACTTAATACTTTGGGATATTTTTTTTCCTCTAAAAACTGGACCTGAACACAAGCTTTGAGTTGGTATTTGTAATAATCTCAGGACCTGAAAGATTGTAGCATTTAGTGTGTCTTAAAAATTATGTACTGTACCAGCCATGGAGTTTTGTAAATATACCTGTCTCCCCTTTTTGTATTATTTTAGTAAACAATAAATAAATAAATTTAATAAAAGGGGGTGGTGATGATGTTTGTGTGTGTGTGTGTGTGTGTGTGTGTGTGTGTGTGTGTGTGTATAAGGCTCTTTTGAGACAAACTGGTGCTTGTTGAATTTCGAGTTCAGCTCAGCAGGAATATGGACAGGCTGCTGCTATTGACCCTGCACTGAGCTAGAAGGAGGTTCTTTGTTCTGCTTTTCCAGTGGTCCACGTAGTACTAGCAAATGGGAAGTATATTAGGGACTAAGCCCCTCTCCCACAGCCATATTGCCTTTGCATTCATGATCTAGTTACAGTATCCTTTGAACTCTAGCACTAAAGCTTCCACACTTTGGTGATTCCTAGTTTTAGAGTTAACAACAAAAGAACCTCACATTTCATAAGACCTCTGATAAGTTTTGGATATATGAGAGCATAAACATTCCTAAACATGCATCTGTGAACTTATTAAACTGGCCCCAAGATACACTCCTTCAGTGCAAGGATTTTTGTTCATTTTACTTTGCAACAGCCTTGTTCATATTCCAGGTGGAGCTAGCAAACCCATTTTGAAATGAGAGCCTTATTTGATTAAGTATAGCTGTGTCCTGTCTACCATGACAGGACCTTATACATGAGTGGGTTTTTTTTTTTCTTGTATATGTTTGTTGTATTAAATAAAGAGGAATGTAAATATTACTCTCGTGTCTCTTGTGTTATTGGGTTAACATGTTCCGCTGTCAGCAGGGGTTGAGAGACTTAGCTGTATTACACTGTACCTAGGCCCAGTATAATAATAAAAGAAAGGGCACAGCCCACTCACTTTGTTTTAAACAGCTTACAATCACTTGACAATGTACAAAATGAATCATTCAAACTGTATGTATATTTAAAAAAAAAAATGTGTTCCTTTGACTTGCCACCAGCACAGAAAGGCTCCGAGGAGCAGGAAAAGCTAGAGGTAGACTTCCAAGGAGAGGTCGGGAACTAACAGTCAGGAAGCAGTGACAAGGGGGTATGCTGGGATGTGTGTGCTGGAGTGGCTGAGGAAGGCGGATAGTGCCAGTGCAGGCTCACTTGATCCTTCCCGTAGGCAGCGGCGTGTGGGTGTCGATGATACATATTTATGCATAGGAAATACAGACAAGGACATAGACCCCCCCCCAAAAAAAAATGAAGGGTGCTTTGAATGCTTGTTCTTATTTATTTACTTATTTTCCTTTTACATTGTGTGGTTTCAGTGTTGTCTTGAAGATAAAAAGGACATACGGGGTCAGTGACCTTGAACTACTAATTAAAGATGTGTGTCTGTGTTCTTACTTGTTATTTTTACTGGCCCTTAAGGTATTTTTCTCTTTTTTTTCCAGACAGGGTTTCTCTGTGTAGTCCTGAACTCACTTTGTAGACTAGGCTGTCCTCGAACTCAGAGATCCATCTACCTCTGCCTCCTGAGTGCTGGAATCACAAGCATGCGCCACCATGCCTGGCTTGAAAGCACTTCTTAACACCTCCCAAAAACTTCACAACCCCTGAGTTAAATAATCTGATTTAATTAATGATGTCAGCCTTTTGTCAGTATTAAAGGCACCATTTTATTTTTTCGGGATTTATTTTGATTTTTACTTACATGTAAATGTGTGTGTCATATGGATATACATTAGTGTGTATGTGAGTGCCCGTAAAGGCCAAAAGAGAGTTGTCCCCTGTAAGTGAAGTTATAGGCAGTTGTGAACCAGCTGGTATGAGTGTAAGGAACTGAATTTGGGTCCTCTGGAAGTAGAGCAGACTGTGCTCTTAAGCCCTGAGCTATCTCTCCAGGCTCCTAACGATGCCCTTGTTATTGGCCAGAGTAGTTAAAAGATCTGTTATTGGACCAGCAAGATGGCTCAGTAAGCAAAGCCTAGTAGCCTGTCAAGCCTAATACCCTGAGTTTGATCCTTGGCCCACGTGGTGGAAGGAGAACCAACTCCCAGAAGTTACCCTCTGTCTGTTACAAGTTCATGCTCTCTCTCTCCTCTCTCTCTCTCTCTGTGTGTGTGTGTGTGTCGGTGTCGGTGTCGGTGTCTGTCTCTGTCTCTCTCCTTTCTCTAAATGTACTTTTAAAAAAAATCCATTCTTGGTTTGACACACTATTTTACACAAAGCAGCAAATAAGCATAGCTTTACTATTAATGACATATACTACAGTTTTTGAGACAGGGTTTCTCTTTGTTACCTGTGCTAGCCTTGAACTTGTAATCCTCCTACCCTCAAACTCCTAAATGCTAGGTTACAGCTGTATGTCGATATTGCTGGCATAATCATGTTATCACTTATTCTGTATATGGAAATGGAACTCAGAAAAGTTACTTGAAGAATGGTCATCCAAGCAGTTAAAGGGTTTCAAAATAAGGTAATAGTTCAAAGACTCAAGAAATAAAAGGGTAAGACTGATTCTGGCATGTATAATTGAGGATCAGATGTATAGAAGGAAGTGTTACTGGAGTGTGGCAGGGTAGACCCTTTAATGCCAGCAGGGTATTTGTTAAAGAGGCTGAATGAGGGGCTGCCATGGTCTATGTGGGCTAGGTAGTATGACCCTGTCTCAAAATTAAGAAAAGGAAAGAAAGAAAAAAATGTTAAAAAGGAAGCAGGTTTTGTTCTTCACCATGGAGAAAAAAAAAAAAAAAAAAGAGTGATGTAGGATGGGGCTAGATGGAATTTCAAGCCAAGATTTAACAAATTATTGATGAACATACTTTGCTTTTACAAATCCCAGGGGTGGGATTTGTAGAATGTGTAGAGGTTTGGGTCCAAGTGTATCTCTAGCATTACAGTAACCGTATAGGAATGCTGTCTAACATAATATTGACTAACACTTTATAGCATTACTAAAAAGGACCAAAAGTTGAGCATGCCACTACATGCTTGTAATCTCACCTCTTGGGAGATGGATAGGAGCTCAGATCATCCTCAGCTACATCAAGAGTTTGAGATCAATCAGGGATACGTGAGATCCTATCAGAACAAGAGTGCTGTCCCACTGTAGGAGAGATCCTGTGCTTTTCAAAGGATGACAGTCGCCTCATCTCCAGATAGATACTAGTTCGTCTTACCATCTCAGAAACCTATATATCGACATGTGTTTGTGGATGTTCCTTTTCTGTGTGTATTTACCGCCTGTGTCCTGGTGTGTGGCCCCTCACTGTCTCTCTACTATTGTTTTACTAGTAGGGTAGCATACTATGAAGGAGAGTAAGTTGTCATCAGACAGACTTGGGTTCACGTGGCTCCACTATGAAACTCACTTAAAATGCATTTTCCTTGCCCATCTTTCCCAACTGAGAGTAGTTGGATTAGAGACATATAGGCATTGCCTAGCAGAGTGCCATACTAGTAAATGGCAACTACTACAGCCATTCTTTCATTTATTTCTCAGTGCATGCTTCCTCTTCATTTTCCCATTTTTCCAAAACAGTGAAACAAAACAGCTTTGTGGAAATCTGCTGTGATCACTGCTTAGCATACAGATATGGATAAAACCCAACTAAAATGCTTTCATCACAGGTGTCAGAAACTGCTGACTTACAAAGTAAGAGAAATCTTGTATACCCAGTAGTCTTTCAAATGTTACCCTGGTTCCGGTGATGTTTTATGTAGTGGTCACTAAAGGTCTCTTCACAGGTAGCCTACCTGCTGCTGGCCTCAGGCTCTTGCTTTATAGCCTATTTGCTACTGCAGTTCCAAGCTATATGTGAGCGTGTATGGCTTCTAACATGTCAGTTCCCGTCTCTGATCATACAGTGTGTCCCTCTGTCCATCCTTTAGTCCCTCACCCTATACTGCCCCATCTTATAAGCACCTATTTCTTTTTCTGATATGTTCCCTTAGATATGCATCCTGGTAAGTAGCATTACTTTGCATACACAGAGATTTAATATATTCAATTGGTACTCTTACAAATGTCCCCTGCCTTTTCGTATTGAGTTATCTGCATTATTCTGTGTGCTTGTGTGCTGATGCGATCTGTTGTGTCACCCTTCCTAAGTGTATCCTACTGTAAAGTGCTCATTTCCTGAGGTAGGTACCTAGTTTGTCTTGAAGTTCTTACTACCACAGAAAAAGTTTTTTTAAAAAAAGCTCTAGCTAATCTCCCTTTCTGGGAATTACTTGTTCATCTTTGCCTGCTTTTCAAATGTACTTTTTGTCTTCATTGTAGATGCTCTCTTGTCAGTTTAGATGTCATATTTTTATCCATCCCCTGTCTTAACTTTGTATATGACACCCTTTACTGAACAGAAATCTTTGCCTTTTAATGATCAAGCTTAGCAATCATGGTAGCACACACTCAGGAGGTTGAAGCAGGAGGATTGTGAGTTTGAGACTAGCCTAAGCTACATAATGAGACGTCGTTGCAGTGGGGCTGCAGGATATATGAATGACAGTATGTGGCTGTTATGCTTCCCTCTCCTAGACCACAGATTTCCTCCCATTTTCTCCTCGAAGACTTGGCACCACTCTCTTCTGTTACCCATCTGCTGTCTATTTAATTTACTAAGGCATCTTCTCAAACCGCCTAGTAAGTCCTGTCCGGTCAACTTGTGGTCCAGATTTTGTCCTCTGTCCAGTTCTCATGTGCAGAAGCATCTGCCTCTGAGCTCTGTTGTGCCCCATGGGACTGTGGACTTCTGCAGCAGCACCGTCCTATTGGTCACTCCTGTGGATTTGGCTACTTTACATCACTTTCCCAGTTGTCCTCTGCCCACCTGTGTTGCTTGAAATAATTGTGGATTTTTATTGTCATATAAATTTCACACTGTGGGCTGGAGAGATGGCTCAGAGGTTAAGAGCACTAGTTGCTCTCCCAGGGGTCCTGAGTTCAATTCCCAGCAACCACATGGTGGCTCATGACCATGTATAATGGGATCACATGCAGGCAGAACACTGTATACACAATAAATAAATCTTTAAAAAAAATTCACACTGTGCGGGACTGGGGAGGTGGCTCAATGGTTATGAACACTTGTTCATGCAGAGAAAACCCAGCTGCCCCTGCATGGCCGCTCACAACCACCCTAACTCCAGCTCCAGGGAATCCAGTGCAATCCTCTTTTTTTTTTTTTTTTCCAATTTTCATCCTTTTACTAAAGAAGAAAAAAATATTTAATATTTTTGTTGTATAAGGAAGGAATAGTGCCTACGGCAGGTGCTTACAATCCTGACCTCAGCTCTACACACTCCTGTTTTGTGAAGCTATAGGACAGAGCATTGTTGAATGGCAAAGAAAGGTAGGGTTGAAGATGGCAACAAATTGGAAGGGAGCAGGGCTGCAGAAAGAATGACAGTAGCCACACATGTGCCAGCCAAACACGTTTAGTCCTTGTAGCAAATCAGATACCAACCAAGTGTCCACACTGCCTGGTGATCCTGCCGTAGATGCAGGAAGCAATATTCAGTACTAAGGGGAAAAAAATGGTAACAGAAGACTGAGCTACCGTGCAATGAGACAGTGCAGAGAAGGGAAGCACCAGGTTTGCTACTTAAGTCACATAAGCTAGGTAAAGTGACCTCTCCCCCTGAGGAGGCAAGTCTACAGTTCATCCATTTCCTTGCCTTCCCATACCAGTGCTCTCTCGTTAACGTCGGTGGACATTCACATAGTACACAGACGCACATGCAAGCAAAACCTCACATGCATAAAAATGGAATCTTAAATTTTTTAACTCACATTGTGCTTGGCATGAGTAGCACACACCTTTAATCCCAGCCCTCCAGGGTCAGATGCAGGTACATCTCTCTGAGTTTAAGGCCAGCCTGGTCTACGCAGTAAGTCGCTGCCTCTCTCAAAAAAATCACATTGCATTAAAAATCAAACTGAGGTGGGTAGAATTGGCTTAGGAGTTAAGAGCACTGGCTGCACCTCCAGAGGACCCAGGTGGATTCTCAGCACCCACATGGCAGCTTATAACCATCTGTAACTCCAGTCACAGGAGATCCAGTTCCCTCTTTGGGGAACTAGGCACACACATGGTGTCCAGATCTTCGGGCAGGCAAAACACCTATATACATAAAATTTTTTTGAAGCTTGTCTTAGTTACTTTTCTGTTGCTATGAAGAAACTGTGACCAAAGCAACTTTTTAAAAAGCACTTAGTTGGGGCTTGCTTACAGTTTCAGAGTTGGTCCATTGTCAGAGAAGGGAGCATGGCCACACGCCAGCAGCCATGGTGCTAGAACAGTAGCTGCGTTATACTTTTCTCTGCAGAGATCTTATGTACTGTCCTTTGGGTTCTCAGTGGTTATTGCTTTCATAAAAATATTCTAGTCTCTGTTTCTAGTTTTTTGTTACTTGTGTTAGAGAATGTTGTTAGCCAAGCATGGTAACACACCCTTATAACCCTAGAACTAAAAAAGCTGAGGCAGAAGGATCTTAAGCTTGAGATCAATCTTGTCCACACAGTGAGACTGTCAGGTGTCAAAGCAGGAGCTTCAGCAGGGAGAGGGCAGAGAAAATTATAACAGAAGGAAGGAAGAAGCACCATTAGGGGGCTGGAGAAAATAGCTTAGTGCTTCAGATCGCTTGTTGCTCTTCTGGAGGATACAGGTTTGATTACCAGCACCCACATGGCAACTCAGAACCATCTGCAACTCAGTCCCAGGGGATTCAATATCCTCTTCTGAACTCTCTGAGCACCAGGCAGGTACATGATATGCAGACATGCGTGCAGGCAAAACACACACACACTTAAAATAATCATTATAATGAAGTAAAATCTTGATTATTTTTGTTGTTAAAGTGGCATTAGAAATGAGGGTGACGAGATAGAACCTTTTTAACGGAAAAAGTCCTAGGAAAGATAAGAAGAAAGAGTTTGAATACATGGTATTTAAAGTGAAGATGCTGAGTGTCGTCTATGGGCTCATGCTGTCTTCTCTCAGCCTCCTCTGATTGTTGAGACTTCATGCTATCTTGCCCAACGTTGTACTGATTCTTATTCTTATTTCATTCTCTGCCTCCCATCCCCACTTCTCTCTTCTCCATCTCTCTTCCTCTTCTGAATTCTCTAAGTGTGCAACAAGGCAGCATACTTACCATTGTCTTTTCCTTTCTTCTTGCCCTCTTTTCTTTCTCCTTTTCTTTCTCCCTTTGTGCCTTTTTTGCTGTGCTAGTGATGGGGCCCAGACACTGTGCCATGGAGCCATGCCCCAGCCCTTGCCTTATGTTACTACTCCTTCCTCACCTCTCTCAGTGCTGTTGTGGCAGGATCTGGCCTTGAATAGAAAGTCCTTCTGATTCAGCTTCCTAAGTACTTGATTACGGGTTTATACCACCACACCCAAGTAGCTACTGAGTTTTCAAAACTGGTGATGTACCCAGCATCTTTGCTAAACGTTTTTAATTTTGTTGGTGTTGGTACTGGGGATTAATACCAGAACCTTACACGTGGAAAGCATGAGCTTGACTCCCAAGCTACCATCTGGCAACTAAGCTTTGATGTTCTAGTGACTCCTGTTATGTTTTATTAGATTTCCAGTGAAAGTGTTACTTTTCAGAACTGGGGTTCTATGTATTGAACGTAGGGCTTGGGACATCTTCAGCAAGCTGTTTCCCTAGCCCAGCTGAAAGTAGTATTGCCCAGAATAGTGACGGTTCTTTAACTTTTGTTCCCCGGAGTGCTATATGGCGTGTCTATCATGGTGCTAAGCAGTGATCAGAGTAACACCTATATTCCTCAATGATAACATTAAACCTTCGCTCCATAGTAAAACTTTCTCTAGTAAGTGTGGTGCATATTCTAGTCTTTGTTGTGTTGTTTTATGAGATTGGGCTATTGATCTGTAACTCAGGCTGGCCTGGAGCTCAGCTGTCTTCACCTCCCAGTTCAGGAATTGCAGACTTGTACCCTCATACCTGGCTTAAGTTTTGATTTGTGGTAGCTATGAAATTAAAGTTGCTTGGGAATGTAGATGATATGCACAAGTTGAATTATTTCAATTATTTTCCATATGCAATTATTTTCTATATACAAGCAACACTCATAGGGAATTCTTAGAAATATACCCACAGTTTCCTTTGTTTATATAATCTTTTCTATGTTTTTCTCCATTTTCACACTCATTTTGCTTATTGTACATCTTCTACCTCTTACTCAGTCTTGTTATTTTTTTTCTACTAATTTTCCAAAGAACTCTGAATTAATGTAGTTGTATTTAAAAAAAAATACTTTTTCGGGGGCTGGAGAGATGGCTCAGTGGTTAAGAGGGTTAAGAGTGCTCTCTGCTCTTCCAAAGGACCCAGGTTCAATTCCCAGCACCCACATGGCAGCTCACAACTGTCTGTTAACGGCAATTCCAAGGGATCTGACACCTTCACACTAATGCACATAAAATAAAATTAAATAAATTATTTTAAAAAATACCTTTTCTGTTTATGAGTGCTTTTCCTCTTTGTATATATGTGCACCACATATATGTAGTACCTACTCATGGAAGCCAGAAGATGTCGTTTATATCTAACCTGCCCTAAGCAAAAATGGCATCTCATTACTCAGCTTTTACTTTATCCTTTTCATGTGTTTATTAAATAGTATATTAAATATAATATTAGTATTTTTTAATTTATTATAAAATTATGTATTTCAGAAAAGTCTCTGGATGGGCTTTTTGTGGTATAAGCTTCCCAGGTCTCATGTTTAAATAACAGTTGAGCTGAATATAATTGTTTGTTTTCATTTGTCACTTAAAAGTATAATTTCATTGCTTTCCTTCCCTGCCTGGTGCTTCTGTTTGGAAAGCTAATGTTGTTCTAATGCTTTGTTTTAATGCTCTCAAATTTTGCTTTTTTTTTTTTTTTTTTTTTTTGGTCGAAGTTTGGGTTTTTCTCTGCTCTTGTAGTGTCCCAGGAGACCTTTGAGTTTGTGCTTTTCATTGTTAGTTTTAAATATTCTCACTTATGATTTATTCTCTTAATGACATCTATTTCCTTTTGTGCTGAGACTTTGTGTTATATGTATGTGTGTGTGTATATATGTATATATATATATATATATATACATATCTCCCATGTTTTTTTCTTTGGGGGGGGGCTGGCGGTCCCAGGTTGGCCTTGAACTTGAGATGTAGCTAAGGCTGCCTTTGGTCTTCTTTTAGCCCGGTGTCCACCATCTTGGTGCAGGGATTATAGAGGTCACAGGTGTGCACCACCATACCAGATTTATATAGCTCTGAAGAGCAGACAGAGGTCCTGTGCAGGCTAGGCAAACACTCTTAACATATTCCCAGCCCCTGGATGCCCATTCCTAATCTGTCTTGTTCTCTTTGGGTTTTCTGCTCAGTTTATTTTCTTGTTGTGATTACACTTTTTTATTATTCACTTTACATCCCGATTGAAGCACCCTCCCCACCTCTTCTCCTCCCAGTCCCATCTTCCTACTCTCTTCCCCAATCCTCCCTCACCTTCTCCTCCAAAAAGGGAAGCCCCCTCCCCCATACCAACCTGCCCCAACACATTAAGTCACATCAGGATTAAGCACAACCTCTTCCTCTGAGGCTAAACAAGGCACCTAGATAGGGGAATGTGATCCAAAGCAGGCATGTCAGAGACCGAAGCACTCCAATTGCTAGGGGACGACCCACATGAAGACTGAGCTGCCCATCAGCTACACATGTGTAGGTGGCCCAGATCCATGCATGCCGATTATAATCTTAAAGTAACATTGTTTTAACCTGTGTTTCTGTTTTTCCCTGGGTTTAAGCAGCTTTCTTAGCTGCTGAGATCTAGTAAGAGATAAGGCCAAGGTCCTAAGAGCAGCAAGTCACTTGGGAGCACCAGACCTGTCCCAGAGCAGAGCACAGGCACCAGCTCGGATCCTAATCAAACCTGGAGCCTGCGTGTTCTTTTTCCTCTTCTCTGTCACTTTACAGTGTGCGTGCCTGTGCCCCTGTGTCACTCTACACAGAAATCAGTGCATTGGAATGTTAGCTGTGACTTCTTTGATCCTGGATTTAAAGTGTGCTTTGTTACTGTCTTGTTTTGCTATACATATAGGTGTTTTACTTGCATGTTTGTGTACTGCTTGCATGCTTCATCCTTCAGAAGCCAGAAGAGGGCGTCATATTCCATGGAACTGGAATTGCAGATGGTTGTGAGCCACCATGTGAATCCTAGGCACTGAACCTGGTCCTTTGGAAGAACAGCCAGTGCTCTTAACTTACTTTTGAGACAGGTCTCTCTATGGAGTCCTGACTGTTCTGGAACTCACTGTTTTCCGAGCTGGCCTTAAACTCACAGAGGTTCTCCTGCCTTTGGGGTTACCACCATGCCTGGCTAAAGTGTACTATTTTTTGAGTTTGCATCTTCCAGGCTGTAGGGAACTAATAACCCAACACTCCAAACTAAGTTTTTAGCTCAGGATTTTGGGACCAGGTAGAATAAATTTTAATGTATGTGAGTGGTAAACACTAGCAGTTAGGGAGTCCTGTGGGAGAACCCTTCTCTGCCGCTCCCCAGACTTTCAGCTGACTCAGAAAAACCTCCTAACAAAAGGCCAGGGAGCAGAGGGCTTTGTTGTTGGTTTGTTTTGTCTTGGTTGGGTTTGTTTGTTTGTTTGTTTGTTTGTTTAAGACAGGGATTCTCTGTGAGCCTTGGCTGTCCTGGACTCACTTTTGTAGACCTGGCTGGCCTCGAACTCACAGAGAGCTGCGATTACAGGCATGCACCAACACAGCTAGTTTTGGTTTTGTTATTTTTATTAACAAGAAGGTCACTCCTCCAGCCCCAGCATTCTGTGTGGGTCTATAACCTGACCTCCTACTGTGACAGTCTGAGGCTTTGACTTTTTTTCCCCTTGACTTCCAGAGGCAAGTTGAAATGCACAGTTCAGCCCTCCCTCTCATATCAATATATCCTGTCCTGGGAAATGCGGCAGTGGGTCTCTTGCCTGTCCCTCCTCCATCTGACCTCCTTTCCATATGTTTCAGCTGTATCAGGCTTCAGGAAAGTGGTTTTTATGTTAAAGTTCTCACAAATACTTCAAGGTGCTTTATATTGACAAATCTCTGTACATCTAATTGTACCTATGTGAAAACTATACACCCCCCTGTTTTTTGTTGAAACACTCAGGTAAGCATACAGTATAAAAGTAGTTAATAGTTCTGTTTAACTATCTCTACACAGCCCAGTTCATAAGGCATACTCTGTGTCACCTCTGGCCCATGAGATAACCTGCTTCACGAACATTCCATAAGGAAGAAGGATTAAAACAGGGCTCTCTGTCAGTTTCACCAGAGACCTCAAAGGCCAAGAACAAAGCAATAGGTATCCGAGCTCTGAAGGGAAGAGGAGCTGGATGAACTGTGCGGACATGCTCAGACCATGAAGCCCTAGCTCCTAGTCTGCAAGGACCACTAGCATCTACCTCCGGGCTGCACCGTCAGAGGATTCCCTGAAGCTCCTTTTCACCTCAAACCCAACCAGGCGCCTTCCTGAGGACCTCGGCAGTATGGCCAGCACACCTTCTAGAGTTTGAGGGACTTACGAGAGTCATATCAGACTCACTCCTAAAAGTCTACAGTCTGTGGCCAGCACTTTGAGAAGACAGCAGCTCACGGAGTCAGTAACATCCTCAGAATCTTCATGTGCCTCAGAGAGGAAGGAAGGCCAGTTGGACCATTTTCAAGAAGAAATCCATATGAGAGCCTGGAGCCAGTGCCCAGTACTGCTGGGGTGGGCGGGGGTTCAAAAGTGGTGTCCATCCAGAGGGAGTACACAGGGTGCCATGGCCCAGTGGAAGGCAGAACTGTTGGCAAATGAAGGATGGGGGCAAAAATTCTAGCATGCAACTAGGGAGGGCCCCTGTGGGACTTAAGAGACTGGAGAGGATTTTGTGAACCTGTGAGAAAGTGCAACAAAAAAAGAGACAGCATTCCGATCTGTCACTAGAGACAACACAGCCAGTGCCCAGCCTGAATAATCAAGGGAGACCTGGCTTATAATGTTCTGCAATTTAAATGCTACAGGACACTATCAACAGAGTGGATCTGATCAAAAATAAGACCTTAGCTGGGCATAGAAGCGTTGTTGGCACAGAAGCTAGCAGACGGGGAGGAGGAAATGTGAGAGACAAAGGATGCTGCCCTCAGTCCTTCTGCCCCAGGCCTCTCAGCTGGACAGCAAAGTTTTCAGTGGCATGACACTTGATGTTTTGATCTGGCAGTGTATGAGACTTGATACCTAGAAAAAAGACTTTTAAAAGTAATGATAAGAATTTTTTTTAAATCACAAAACATAACCTGTGTGTTACCAGAAGAGCCTGCTAAAGCTTACATTTCATCCAGGTGTAGAAAAAAAAGGTATTATTGCAGCAGATTTGTGGGAGCTCATGAGGAATGAAGGGTGCTCTCTGCTGTTCTTGAGCCTGTTCAGCAGCAGAATGTTGTATCTGTGAAGCTCAGCAAACCAGGTTGGCTATGTTGGAGCTCCTGGCCACAGTGCAGCCTGGAGCACCTCAGCAGGCAAAGGGAAACAGTTCATTCAGTAAGGTTTGATGTTTTGATGTAATACAGACTGAACTTCTTCAGAACTAAAGATGGTCTGGCATATCCTGGAAAAGCTGGGTAAACCACCTTCAGTTTGTAGCAGGAGAGGAAGAAATCATCTTGGAGGTTCCTGGTAGCTATGGGGAAAAGAAAAAGCTTGTCCCTGCTGCCCCCTAGCATGTCCAGCTTACTTGTTAATAGTCACGTTTTCTTCTGATTATAATGTTCTGCAATTTAAATGCTACAGGATGCTATCAACAGAGTGGATCTGATCAAAAGTAAGAACTTAGCTGGGCATAGTGGCACATTCCTTAAAATGGAGGCTAAGACAGAAGAATCCCAAAAAGTTGGAGGTCAGTTGGCTACAAAGTGAGTTCCAGGCCAGCCTGTCTGGAAAAAAAAAATAGTTGAAAGTTACACTTATAAGTAATTGTAGAAACCCCAGTGTGTGGGGAGTAGCATGAGCCTCTTTCTCTTCCAGCGAGCTGGCAGTGTTAGAAATGACTCACCTATTTTTTCGTTGACATAAAGACTTCTCTCCAGCCAACCGTAATGGCAGAGGCTGTCAGGAGGGTGCTGTATTGCGGTTTTATAGTTTGGGGAACCAGCCTTCATTCCATGTCCCTACAGGCGCCTCTGCGCACCATCAGAACTAAAAGTATAGAAACTCCCGTTTCCCAAGTCCCTGCCTTCAAAGGTTCTGGGTGTGATTTCTTCCTGCTGGTGCACTCAAGGAGGAGGGGAAATGGTGTCACTGGCTGGTGAGTATCAGTGAATGTGGAGGACATGGTAGACTTAACATTCTCTACTAGCCTCCAAGCCACTGAGACCAACCGCAGAGGACGCCACACACTTTGCTGCCCTAGGCAACAGAAACAGCCGAGCTTCTCTACTCTGCAAGGCTGTGTGGCGGCAAACAGTCCCTCCTGGCTCCTAACTCCTACAGCCCTCAAACGCCCCTCATGAAGCTGCTCCCTGCTTCAGGGCCTGCAGTGGCTTCTCATGTTCTCACTGAACCTTGACTGACCCAGCTTCCTAGCTGATACACAGAAAGAGAGGAGTGTATTTCATGGGTCTCTTTAAGTTTGAAAGGGATTTTTTTTTTAAAGCTATAAGATATTAACTGACATTTTAAGACAAATATGCTATGATGAGAAACTTTGACAATGGATGTTTAGAAATGTTTATGACTGTGATTTTTGTTGTCCAAAATAATGTGATAACTGATTTTTTTTTCAAAATACTGAAACTATCGAATTACATTGTTTTCAATAAAATAATCTTTATTGGGGAATTAGGACTTTTTATTTTTAATAAATAAATATTTTCCAATATTGTTTACTTTTGAAAGTAGCCCTCATTTCTGCTTTACAAAAATGCTTTAAAATATCCATACTATTTGGTTCAATACTTACTACAAACCTGTAATGTAAAAATACAAGTACCTGAAGAAGAGGGTGCAAGACTTTGGGCACACAACCCAGAAAGCCCAGAACTCCCTGCTGTAGAGTGCATGTAAGCAGACAGCAGACAGTTGAAAGAAGCAGATATATACATCTGTCTGCTCCCTTTTACACTCTGTGTGTGTGTGCGCGTGCGCACGTCTGTCTTCACATGAATGCCGTGTGTTTGCGTGCTATGTGTGTGGATGCCCACAGAGGCCAGAGAGCAGGACAGATTCCCATGGAGCTGCAGTTACCTGCAGCTGTGGGAACTTAGTGTGGGTACACAGCACCAAATTTTCATCTTCTGGAAGATCAGAAGCCTGAGCCATCTCTGTAGCTCCCAACACTGTATACAATTTTCCTCAGTCTTGGAAGCATAACCAAGTAGCCACTCACCGCCATGGTTGCACATGGTAAGAATGGGACCTACAGTGACCCATTTCCCTAGTTTCAGGTATAAGAAGCTGATATTTCAGAACCCCCTTATAAAGAGCTGAGCTGGATAGACAGCATGTATGTGAGCTCCCACGAGACTGGTAAGTGGAGGAAGATCTCTTGAAAGTACCAACAGGCCTATCTATAAAGCAGTTCCCTCACCTACAGCTCAGGAAATATTTTGGAAGAAGGAGAAAAAAAAATTAGAAGAGCTAGAACTGTGAGACTATGTCTCCTAGTAATATCATAAGATATACCCATAAAGCTTTGTGACCCTCTCTGCCCCCGGGGATTGTCAGACCATATTGGTCCACAAAGGCAAAAGGAGCAGGGGTGATGGACAGGTAGTTCGGAATCCCCCAAGTACAGATGGAAATGACAACTTCCAGGACCAGCTTTGGGGAGGCAGATCTTTTATTTGAGGTGAAGAAAGGTTATATAGAACTTTGGGGAGGTGGTAGGGATTTCCGCAGTGGGCATATATCTTTGGTTGGAGGGATAAGGTACTAAGATATCTCATTTACATGGAGAGGCATTCCAAGAGTCCCTGGTGCTTGCAGACCAGGTTCTTCTGGGAGAAAGGGAGATGGACCTGTAATTTCCCTAAGGACTATGTGACATTCCTCAGGTAGAGAGTGTGGGGATCCTGGCTCCCTGGGCAGAGAGGAGGAAGCCTTGCCAACAAAGGTAGTCTTCCATTTTGCACCAAGCTCAGGGCTTTCCAGTCATGACGGATTGCAACCTCAGCAGCAAGGTTTCCAGAAAAAGCTTCAACAGGACTGCTTAAACATGAGCTGAGCAAAGACTGCAAGAAATATGCCAAAGTGGGCAGGGCAGGGTGGGTGGGTGAAGGGGAGACCACAAGCCCTCGACCCTATGTATAGAGAACTACTACTGGTAACTAAGGAAAGCTCAGAGTGAAAGTCTTTCCCAGGGAAGAGCATACCAGCTGGTCATCCAATATTAAATGGTCAACTCTGGAAACATACAAGTAACGTTATATAGTCTGAGCAGGTTGTATTTGGGAAAAAACATACACACCAATAATGAAAAAGAGGCCATGAGTCTAGAGGTAGAGAGAGACAAGTGGATCTCTGAGTTCAAGGATAGCTTGGTCTACAGAGTTCCAGGACAGCCAGAGCTACACAGAGAAACCCTTTCTGCAAAAACAAAAGAAAAGGAGAACGAAGCCATGAATTTGAAAGAACTAGGAGGGGCATATGGGAGGATTTGGAGGGAAAAAAAGGAGGGGAGAAATGATGTAATTCCATACTCTGAAAAACTAAAAAGCAATTTCAAAAATATGGTCATTGTCTTGCATACACATACGCAGCTGAAAACACTGTGTAGGAGGTGGGTCCTACGGGGAGGATTGGCTCTGTGCTCGATATCACATTGCCAGTAAAGACCCTGAACACCTTACAAAGCCCCAGGCCCCAACAACCTCAGCAGAAATATCATACGTTTTACGCTCTTCCTGGTAGAGCTCTTAACTACTTCGATTGCTTTTGTTTCCCAAGCACGAGAAGAGGAACAGGACTCATAGCAGGAGCTTAGTAAAATTCATCAAAAAATAATACACTTGCTTTCTCATCTTTCCCCCAAAACAAGATGACCATGCTCTGGCCACATGACCCAGGCCAGAGCAGCTAAAAACACCCGTCAGAGGGTGTGACCTTAGGATAATGCCCAGTCTGAGAGAAGCTGGCTTTAACCATTGACCTTGAGTATTTGGCGGGTGAGTGGGCTAGTTTTAGGTCAACTGGCCTGTACATTTTCTTGAGTGATAGGGCCCAATTCACTGTTGGTGGTGCCATCCTCGGGCTCGTGGCCCTGGATGGTCTAAAAAAAAAAAAAAAAAAAAAAACAGGCTGAGCAGGTCATGAGAAAAAAGCCAGTAAGCTGTACTCCTTCATGGCTTCTACCACAGTTCCTACCTCCAGGCTCCTCCCTTGACTTCCTGTCCTGACTTTCCTGGATGACATACTACAACCTAAAAGATGAAGTAAATAACTCCCCAGGTTGATTTTGGTCATGGCGTTTTATCACTGCAACAGAAACCCTAGGGCTTGGAGAGATGGCTCAGCATTGGCTGCTCTTCCGGAAGTCCCAGGTTGAATTCCACCTACCTGGCCATGTTCAGCTGTCTGTAACTTCTGTTCCAGAGGATCCAGCACCCTCACACCGACAACATGCATGCAGTCAAAAACACCAGTATGTGTAGAACAAAAATAAAAAAGCAGGAACCCTCACTAAGACAGCAGGTGGCCAGTGCCTGCTGTTGCCCTGTGCCAGCACTGTAAGCTTCAGTGACTGTGTTCCTAGCAAAGATGTTTCACTGGATCAGATCCACACTAGTTTATCAAGTTATTGGGCATGTAGCTTCTAAGCCTGATTTCTAGTTTCAGTAATGTCTGGTTGTGCGGTGCCTCACATAGGCAATCCCAGCACTTAGAAGACTGAAGGAGGATTGAGTTCCAGGCCAGGCTGTTCTAGAGTTAAGATGTTTTAAAAAACAAAACTACCAACAAAACTACCACCAACAAAACTTCCAATGTTGTGATATTTTTATCTGGTTACTGAGGGGACTTAATTCCAAGGAGCCAGCCAATCCTAATCGGAGTCATGTAGCTTCCATGGACACTAGCCAGTCCCAGTCAAGGTGGCTGAGGGGTCTGGAATCTACTGGCATACCATCCTGGATGGCCCTGATCTATTCTGAAAGGGCCTGGTTGATGTTTGGATGAGCAGGGGCAAATTTAGTATCTATCTAGTTGGCTATCCTGATTCCATGACAGGCTTCAGTTTACACTTTGCCTGACTAGTTCCAAGTTTCTGTTTCTTGGAATACAAAGCCAATTCCTAGAAAAACCACAAGTAGAGGGCAACCAATCAGCGTAAGTCCTCACCAGCAGGCCTGAGCCAAAACGATCAAATCCCTAAGTTCTTGACCAATCCTAAATACCCCAGTACTCTCTGAGCCACCACTAGCCAATCACCTTAAAGATTACCTCACCACACTGGGAAAGCCTTTAAAGTGAGCCTGTGGGCTCACTTTTAGGTCACCCTTTTGTCAAGGTGGTGACCCCAGCATGATGGAAACTTCTGCAGAATACACACTCTTGGCTTTTGCATACTACCTGAGTCTGGGGTCTTTAGTGATTCTCGGACCCTAACAGTTTCAAACATATAAAGGGCACTTAGCTGGGCCTATTGTCAACGCGTGTTATAGTTCCAAGCTCCCTGGAAATGCCCAGATGCCTCTGGACAGAGTGCGGATAGTGCATTCGCTTCCGGGTGGAAGATCCAGGTAAGTTTGGGTGGAAGAGGATGAAGGATGAAGGGCTCCGGGAGGAAGGGTGGAGCCACAGGATCTAGCCAGGGATGCCGGAGAAAAAGATTTCTCCACAGAAAAGGGTATTGGCTCACTGGCACCAGACAGCAGTGGAAGCCCAATCAGATTAGAGCAAACAGAATGACTGCTTTGGAATAGCTGACACAGATGGGCTTGAAAGACAGCAGCTGCCATCTGAGCTGACTAGCTGATGAACAGCAGATGCCCATGGCAACAGGTGTTATGCTAGGTTCGCGGGACCCTCAGAGACCACCAGGAGACAACTCGATGCAATTGCAAGAGAGCTTTATCACGAGAGCGATCGAACTCGGGACCCAAGTCTCACTGGCGCAGCAGTAGAGAAGTGGGACCCCAAGCTCTGAGTGAGCAGGAGTTTTAAAGGGAAAGTCCGTGAGCAGGGGGTTTCCATGGCAGCAAGCAGGGGGGCACAAGCCTTGGCGTTACAGAATTGGGTGAAGTTTAGCACCCAATTCTGACAAGGGCGGGGTGACCTTGTCTGAAGCACATAATCACAATGGCTAAGGCATATAATCACAATGGCTATTTTTCTAAACTATATCTGAAATATTGGGGAGAATTTTCCTACCGATTCTCAACCGATTCCCATTGATTATTGCCAGGGAGTTTGTCTCTATTTTCTATGAAGCATTTACTCTGTTATATTTCCTGGAGGCTGTTGCTAGGAGAGTTAACTTTGTTTTCTGCCAGGTGTACATTCTGTGATATTTCCTGGTACTTGAATTCAGTTCCCAGTCAAGATCTTTATTTCAAAATGGAGTTATATTCAAGCTGACTTAAACTCTTCACAGGGTGAGCTGCTACAGAGGCCACACCGGTCTGGGAGAGACAGCCTAGCCAGCAGTCAAGTCCCAGGGTCCAGCAATGAATTCTTTGGGGGAAAAGGGGACCTTCTTTCCCCAGCACTACAGCTCAGAATAAACAGCCAGTCTCGGATGATCTTGATTTCATGTGAAACAGGGATTTATAAGCCTTGGGCAGTTACGAGGGGTTTGGGTGTGAATATCTTTCTTTGTCTGGGACTAGGCTGCTGGCAATGCGCTATTTACATGGGTGAAGTAACAGGTGACAAGCTCACGTGACCTCCTTGGGTTGTGTCACGTGCTCCTGAGGCAGGAATGGAAGCAAGGAGAGTGCTTTCTGTTCTCAGGATGAGATTTGAAATCTCAAGTTTGAGATTTCTGGGGTTTGGACAGGCTCCATCTCTCAAGTTCCATGGCAGTTCCCCTGGAGGGGTGGTCCAGGAGCCCCAGTGCCTGTAATCCCAGCTACTTGGGAGGCTAAGGCAGGATGCTTTAAATTTCAACAGCTGCCAGTGCAATTTAGTGAGCCACTGTCTTAAAAAGTAAGAGTCCACTCAGTGGCCGGCTCTTTGATCACCTCCCCCT
Organism: Psammomys obesus; assembly: GCF_907164565.1. NCBI lineage: Eukaryota > Metazoa > Chordata > Mammalia > Rodentia > Muridae > Psammomys > Psammomys obesus. The sequence goes on from NW_026586550.1 coordinate 10,800,222, forward strand.
GCGAGGGTGGGGGGTGGGGGCTGCAGCCATGCCAGGCCACAGAGGAGGAGGATGCAGCCAACCTTGATGACATGATAAGCTAGGGTCAGATAGAAGTGGGGGAGGACCTTCCCTATCAGGGGACTAGGGAAAGGGCACAGAGGGAGAAGAGGCATTGTGGGTGGGGCTGGGAGGAAAGAAGGGAGGAGAATGCAGTGGGAATACAGAGCTGCAGAGGGAATACAAAGTGAATAAATTGTAATCAATTAATTAATCAAAAAATTTTGAAAGTTAGCGTTCTGGAGAGCTGGCTTCGTGGTTGAGTGCTTGCCCCTTTTACAGAGTTCCCACCACCCACATCAGGCTGCTCACAGTGGCCTGTGACTTCAGCTCCAGGCCATCTGACACCTTTTCTGGTGTCTGCATACAAGCACACATACTCATAACTTTAAATTTTGTTTTGTTTTGTTGTTTTGAGACAGGGTTTCTCTGTGTAGCTTGGCTGTCCTGGACTTGCTTTGTAGACCAGGCTGGCCTTGAACTCACAGAGATCTACCTGCCTCCACCTCATTGAGTGCTGGGATTAAAGGCATGCGCTACCTCGCTCAGCTCTGCTTGGCTGTTAATGTAGGATTTAGAGCTCATTGACCTGTGCTGGGGGTATAACATGGCTGCACAATTAAATATCACAAGTGCTCAAACACATGAGCATTTATGGGACATCTCATCTTCAAGCCACACACTTTAAATATCTGAGGAAAGGAAGCATGGCGACACACACCTTTACTCTCGGCACTGGAAGGCAGAGGCAAGCAGATCGCTTTGAGTTCAATGCCAGCCTGGTCAACATATTAAGACACACATCTAAAAAAAAAAAAAAAAAGAGAGAGAGAGAGAGAGAGTAACTGCTAACACTCTCTGTAATTTCCCTGCATATTTCCCTTTTAAAGTCAGATACTATGGACTAGAGGTTGGTAAGATGACTTCGTTATCTGTTACAGGGAGAGATTATTTCATATCCATTTTCAGGTAGCCGCAGCAAGAGCCAGCATAATCTGACATAGACCTAGCAACAGCTGAGCTATTGTGGGAAGTCCTGGTCCATGGAGTTGCTTATGAGCTCAATCAGAAAATGGCAGAGCTGAGATACAAGCGCTCTAGCTGGGCTTGGAAAGTCCCGAGAAAACACAAAGATAAAGTCTGAGTCACAGAAAAGATGAACCGGGGCCAGAGTTATAGAAGTGATCACTAGATCAGAAAGGCAACAGTTCAGCAAAGGGCCTACCTGCAGTAATGCAGGAATTTTAGCAGCAATAAATGGCAAACCAAGCTTCAAGCCCAAGGGCAGAAACTGGCATGAAATGATGAGAGAATAACCTGAGGCTAACTTGCCTAGCTAGTTGCTGTGAGCGAGCGACTATTCACAAAGGTCTACTCCAAGAGAAGACCCTGCGGCTTGGGCATGCTCCTGAGTGGCCAGCTGCGCTGGGGTCTGCCCAGGGCCAGCGCTTCTAGTCAGTCTGACACAGCATCTACTTCATCCACGAGCCTCTGGAGCATGTGGAGAAAAGCCGATGCTGAAGAACCAGGTCCAGGGACAAGTCATTGCTATGAAGGACGGAAACCCAAATCACAGCTGTGATGGGAGGTGGCTCCTGCCAAGGTAGCAAAGCTCCTAAGAGCCAGAGAGACCCATGGAGGCTTGGAGGGGAGATGAGGTGTTGGCAGAGAAGTCTGCAGAGCTAGCAGTGTCCCCGGAAAAACTAGAAAAGGGCAGGTCCATGGATAGCCGCTTTTAAAAAGTGGACTGTTGTGGGTTATTAATATTTATTGTTGATTTATCTTTTAGTTAAGCAGTGGTTATTCCTAAACCAGCTGCATACCCAAATCACCACACAGAGACTAGGATTTATTTAATTAACCTAGAGCACAATGCTGGGCAATAGTTACTCTATCATAAACCTTCAAGCCCGCATAGCTTCCTACCATTCAGATTTTCCACATTATACTTGCTTTTAGTCATATCTTAGATCTGGTTCATCTCTCCATGTGGTTCAAAGTCCTCTACTGCCGGTCTCTGTCCTCCTACCCTACTCGCTTCCTTCTCCTCCCTTTTGGACCAGGATGTCCCACCCTATTTTCTCCATTGCACAGCACTGGCTGGTTGTATAATTGACAATTACAGAGAACAAATGGTGGCATGTTTACACAAACTTGAGACATGTGATGCTTAGAATAAGCATCACAGTGCAATGTCCAGATTGAAACCAGATAGTGGGGGAGAGAAATCAGCATTTGAATGAACAAGGGTAAATTGTATATACTCCATAAGAACATTATACCAACAGTGGACTCAGGAAACTGGAAGGAAAGATGGCAGAACAGAGCCGGGGGCACAGGGGAGAATGGAAGAACTGAAGAGGGTGATGCCTTGGTCCATGCTGTAGCCAGAAACCATGTCCATGCTCTGCGCTGCTGCTGACTATAAAGGTCAGGGAAGCTTACTTTGCAGTGGTATGAATGACTGCGGATTCACAGTTGGGGGTGACATAAAAAGGAGGCTTCTGTGACAACCCCTCTCCCCCCACCACCCACCCCTACCCCAAAAGAAACAGGCTAGTCAGGAAGCCATTTAAGGGAACCCTTAAGAATTGTGGTAAGGATGCTGAGGTGTAGCTCTTCACAGCTGATGGCTTCTGGCAGGGTAGGGAGGAAGGAGAAATCCTCTATCTCTAAGGGGCTTTGGTAGTGTGCAGGCAATTCTGCTGTGCTGCCCTCAGGGACCTGGCAACGTCTTGCAGCATCAGCTGCCACCACCAGGTGCACCAGCTGCACGCAGGATACAAGGACCACAAGGACCGCGCCAGCCCAGCAATCTCTGTTCCAGCTCTGTTGTCTCTGCCCCCACTGTCTCTCTCTAGATGTCCCCTTTCTGTCCCTCTTTGTCTTCATGGCTCACTCATTGTCTTTACCTCTGCTCCAGGCCCTCCTCTTCCTCCCCCCAATACATTTTTTTTTAAAATACCAGATCTGTTGCTTGGCATAATTCCTCAGGGGGTACACCTTAGCATGGGCCCTTGCTACAGTATCATTATAGATCATGACTGGCTGGCCACAGGGAGTTGACCATGCTCCGTGAGTATATGGCACCAGAAATTGGACTTGGTGTTTGTTTGTTTGTTTGTGGGAACTCATAAGAATAGGGGGAGTGGACCTGGTTCCACTGGGAAGTAAATGGGATGGGGTACAGTATGTGAAATTTCCAAATAATAAAAACATTATATCAAACGAATAAATGGACTATTCCAAGCATAGTGAATTCCAGGTCAGGCTGGTCTACATAACAACAACAGGACTCAGAAACTACACAATCCAGAGTGGGGAACACCACCTTAGCAACTCAGCAGGAAGCTAATGAGTGGTGGGACTAAAAAGTGCTCTGACTGATGCAAATGCAAAGCTTCATTTTCATGCCAACCCCTGGCCACTCTCCTAGCTGTTGAAGGGTTTCTATTCACTTTGCCTTAGGAGACACCAACCTATGATGACCCCGGTGAAGAAATCAGGGCCCAGTTCCTTTAGGATGTTTGTTTCTTGAATATTTGTGGACTCAGCTGATGATAAGAAGAGTGAATTTAGCTTGGCTTGGTGGCACACACCTGTAAACCCAGCACTCAGGGAGGCAGAGGCAGGTGGATCTCTGCGAGTTGGAGGCCAGCCCGATCTATAAAGTGAATCCAGGACAGCCAAGGCTACACAGAGAAACTCCATCTCAAAAAGCAAAACACAAATAAACAAACAAAAAACTGAATTTGAGTTTAAGATCTGTAGAGACAACAAAGAGGTTGGAAGTATAGAGAAGGTGAGGGGTCAAGTCTGTAAGGAGGCACCTCAGTTTCCCTTGCGCTCCATACTAGCAGTGCTTTAGTGATTACCAGTATGTGTTATTTTGATTCAGGGTCTCGCTCTGTAGCCAGGTAGGCCTCAAAATCAAAGCAATCCTGTCTCAAGTCTCCCAAGTGCTAGGATCACAAGTTTAAGCTGCCACCTGGTTAGCTATTACTGAATATTAATTATATGTGCAGCTAACTGGAGTATATTTCTTGATGGTCCACTGAAACTGTATGGTAAGACTCTACTTGTGGGAAGAAGAAGAAGCCCTTTGTGAATGAAGTCCTGAGTAATGTCTGCTGTTGACATGGGCACAGCCATGTCAAGGACCAAAGCCTTAGAGCTATGGGAAATTGGGAAAGCCTCCACACTTTGAGGTGAAGCTTAGTGGGAGAGCAAAGCCTTCCTCTGGTGCAAGCATGGATGTTGGCAGTATGTGCAGAAAATGGCCTTCAGGGACTGCCTCTACCAGGATTAGCTAAACTTGTCTCCTTGTTCTGTATATAACAAGACAGCCCTGCCTCGACTGTCTCTATGTGCTAACTCCACTTCCCTGTTCAATTGTATATAATAACCACACTGAGCTTCTGGGATGCTTGGGTTTGTCCATCGGAGAGCCCAGACCATCCAATGCCAGCCTTTTGGTACATGTGCTTGTGTGTCCATCATTTTCTCATTCCCTTGCCATCTCTAGTTCGGGTTCTAGAATCCAACCTGTGCAAGGATGCAATGCCTATTGATGAAGAACTGAGTGTAAGAAGCTTTTTCCCTGGTGAGTGGCTTTCACAGTGGAGAAGGTACTATGCAGGCTTCTATAGAAGAAAAAGCTATCAACTGTTTCTCTGCGGCTGACTCTGCCTGTGTAGAATCAACCAGCAAGGGAAGGTGTGCTTATTGTGTAATAGTACCATGAAGTTTAGAGGGGTAACCAACTGCTTTTGCATTGAGATTGAGGGCTGCTCCACAGGAATAAACTCAGTCCTGGTGTTGTAAGCCTGATCAAAAGCTTGGGAGGTCATAGGCCACAGGGAGTGTGCTGGCTAATCTATGTCAACTTGATACACAAACTAGAAAGGAGGGAGCCTTAACTGAGAAAATGCCTCCATAAAACCAGGCTGTAAGGCATTGTCTTGATAACTTATTGACAGCTCTATCACAGGGGGCTTGCAGATAAAAGACAGCAATGTGTGTTTTGACTTTGTTTTAACCATTCCTGATTTCTGATGGGTAAAGTCCACTTGAGATGAAACCAAGTCGTACACTACTTCTAAATTTCTTCAGTCATTGATTCACCTGACAGCCTTACACAGACATCCATGCACGTAGAAAAGGAAAACAAAACCACACATGCCTTTAATCCCAGCACTCAGGAGGTAGGTATCTGAATTAGAGGCCAGCCTGGAGCCACAGAGTTCCCGGACAGCCTAGGCAACACTAAGAAACCCTGTCTCACAAAAGTCTCCCAGGTGGTACTCGTTTGGAAGGCCTGAAGGGGTCCTGGAGAATAGCTGAGGCTTGGCACCATGAAGAGAGCCTATGAGAGGCCATTGGGGAAAGTGCAGGCCAGTGGCAGCAGAAGATCCTACTGTTTTGGAGATGCCAGTGCCTTGGATGACCACCAAGAACAGCAGTGGAGTAGAGCCAGCGGGCGCTGAGGAGACAAGCTGTGTGTGCTGCAGAGGGCAGAACTGGAAAAGTGACGAATGCTCTTTGGAGGAGCCCAGGAGGCTGTGAGTGAATCCTAGATAATTAAACATTGAGCTACTTATACTATTGGAATTCAGTTTTGCTTAGTTCAAATTGTGACTGGTTCTTCTCTCTTGAAGAAAGTATTTAATTTAAATTTGATTTTTTTTATAGGCGCCCACAGCTGAAGACTTCAAACTTTATTTTGTTTTCCAGGCTAGCCTTGAACTCACAGAGATCTGATTGTCTCTGCCTCCCGAGTGCTGGGATTAAAGGCATGGACCACCACAGCCTGGCTGACTTAAAACTTTTAGAAGAGATTTTTGATTTTTAGAGAGATTGGCTATTTTAAAGAGTCTGAAATGTTAATGTGCTTGAATTTATAAGGACTGTGGGACTTTTAAAGTTCTTTGTTTTTAATGTGAGATCTTCAGGATGCATAAGAATGGAAAGGTTATGACTTACTTAGTGATTTGTTTGTGTGTGGAGTTGACAAGGGGTCAGTTGTGTTGGTGTTACCCCAAGAGAGGGAGGAACCTCTTAGTGTTGTTTTGCTAAATGACATGTTAGCAGACTGCTTCCTAAGAATTTTGCTTGCATCTGTAGATTAGTACTGCCCTCAAGCCAGGGAAGGAAAGTTTCTCTCTGGAGTGGTCAACAGTTAATGCAGAGACTTATAACTGGTCAAAGTGATGAGGAGGGATGTCTATTGAGTGCTAAACACGATAGGGGATATTTGTGTCTGTAGGAGGTGTGGAGGTCTTTGTGTTCACAGATAAGTACTAGGGAAACTTGGAATGCCAAGTACACTGGGTTGTTCCTTAAAGGGAAGGAAGGAATGCAGCTCCTGCTCTCTCTCCAGAAGACTGGCAGCAGATGTGCTTAGCAGCCTGGTGGCTTCTGTGCCGTGTGGCCGGAGACTTCTCTGGCCATGACTTTTCCCCACACCCTTATTTAATTTTCTTACTCAGTAAACCTAGAGAACTTATCTTTATAGACTTTACAAAGAGTTTCAATATAGCCATGTTTGATGTGAATTTACCTTATTTGTTCCTCGAGATTTATGTATGCTTTCTTGTGCATGTCAGTTGAGTTACTTATAGCCAGAATAGTTTTCACCAAATTGTGCTGTGCTTAATACACATGAACTATTAAGGGTCAGACCCCAGAAGTTTGAACCAACACTGTTGAGTCATGTTGAACGGAACTGCCTCCGAGCCTCCTGCAGATGTCACTATGCTGTGAAGGCCATAGAGACCCTACGTATGTCACCTTGGCCCACCAAGGCTCAGGAAACATCAGAAGAGAGATGGAAAGCATGTAGGATCCAGAAGATGTACTGTGAGGTGCCGTCTTTTCATGAACTCTGACCTGGATAAGCCTGCAGGAGATCAAGTGAATGAATCCTGTCAACATTCCAATAGGCAGCATGAGTTGGATTCAATGTATTATGAGTAACACAAAAAGAAAAACACAAAGAGAGTTTTGGGCAAGTGGGAAGGATGAGCTGGGGACTCTGAGGATGGGAAGGGAAAGGTTGGGGGTACATATGGTCAAAATGCATTATTTACATGTGTGAAATTGACAAAGAATAAAAGATATTTTTTCTGTGTGTTTGAGGTCTCCGCTATAGCAAGCTAGCTAGTCTTTAATTAATGTAGGTAGGAAAGCAGTTCAGAAGGTGAAGCTAGCTGATTTAAACAGAATCCAAGCATCCTGTGTAATTGGAATGGTAAAAATCACAATTATAAATAAATAAATATAATTAGTTTACTGTCCTCTATTTGACTATACAGTGTTCTACCTGCATGTGTGTCTGGCATTCTAGAAGAGGCCATCATATCTCACTATAGATGGTTATGAGCCACCATGTGGTTGCTGGGAATTGAACTCAGGACCTTTGGAAGAACAGTCTCTATGCCATTTCTCCAGCGCAACTTTTTATTTTTAAATGTTATTTGAGATAAGGTCTCACTCGGGCTGCCCTGGAAACTAAACTAGGCCAGGACTGCTTCCAACTTAGAAATCCTCCTGCCTCACCCTCCTAAGGGTGCCACCACGCATGACAAAAGTCATGCTATCTAAAGCATAAAGGCCTAGAGTGGCTTCTAGCCACTCAGCAAGTCAAACAAGCCCTGAGGTAGGTAGGAGTACTAAGGCGATAGGCAGGCTGTTGAGGTGGAGAAAGAGGCTAGCTCAGGTATCTGAACAGCGGGTAACAAGAAGTGACCCGGTCTACAGAGTGAAGTCAGGACCTCCAGAGCTACACTGAGAAACCCGGTCTCAACTCCCGCTGACCACTCCCAAGAGTGGTTTTGTCCAAGGTATATAATTAGGGAAAAACCTAACTAAATTTTTCCTAACTCACTTTCTATAATAGTAACAAACAGTTTCTTACCGTCCTGTATTTATAGCCCACTTGAAAATTCGAAACACAACCATCCTAACACATTATTGGCTACGGAAATGGCCTCGGAATTGCAACCGGAAACAGAAACTGACCACTGCACAAACGCCCCCTAACAACCAGCTAGAGCAAAGGCAAACCCCGAAGGTAATCCAGGTGGAAGGGGCTTGCTTTTCCCGAGAAAATCTTACAAAGAATAGGATCGGGGCAAGTCTCGAAGACCCGGCCCGTTTCTCAGCCCCTTTGGCTCTGTACGGCCCCAAGTCCACTTTTGCGCAGGCGCAGACTACTACACATAGACACAGGCTCGCGTAAACAAAAGGAGCAGAAGCCTGAGCCTGTTCTGCTTTCCCTACGTCTACTGCTTACAAGGTGAAACTGTGGTCTGGCGCTTGGTATCTAAACTACATTTCCCAGCAGGCATCCACTTCATACTGACGACAGGTTTGGTTCTTTGCGATAGGATTAAAAAAAAAAAAAAATGTGATGACGTAGAGACAGGAAGTAAGTTGATTATGGTGTTTCAGCGCGGTAACAGCAGAAGCCCCAGTGGCCTAATGGATAAGGCATTGGCCTCCTAAGCCAGGGATTGTGGGTTCGAGTCCCATCTGGGGTGGTGTTTCTTTTCGCATCTTTTATTATTGACTGTTACTGTGAGTCGAACCTACTCCTTTTGTACATTCATTTTTGAGAGATGGTCTCTCTACGTAGCTCTAGCTGTCCTGGAGCACACGCTGTAGACCAGGTTGGTCTTGAACTCACAGAGATCTTCCTGTCTCTGCCCCCATGAAAGCCACGCACAACGCTTAAAACTAGAGAAAGTGATGTGAGGTTTTACTAGTAGAGGGGCCGCATGAGGATACCCGTCCGTTTCCCCCCAGGCTGCGGGTATCAACGCCTGGAGGTCGGCGTGTTTGCCTCTGCCATCCCCGGGAGGCTGGCCACATCTTTTTGGCGCGGCCTGCGTCAGGCCCGCACTCCCCTGCCAGCCACGTCGTCGCTGACTCCCCGCGGCCGCCGGCCAACGGAAGTCCGACGTGACGCCGTCGGAAGGACCCAGGTAGGGACCTCCCAGCTCAGGGGCGTCGGCAGACGGCGCTGTGGGCGCGGCGGGCGCAGGCCGGGAGGGACGGGAAGATGGCGGCGCTGGGGTCGCCGGCGCGCACCCTGCGGGGGCTGCTGCGGGAGCTGCGCTACCTGAACGCGGCCGCCGGGAGACCGTACCGCGACACGGCGGCCTACCGCTACCTGCTCAGGGCTTTCCGAGCACATCGGGTACGGAAGCCGCGTCCCGCGGGCCTCAGGCCTCGGGAAGGGGCGAGGAGAGGGCGGGCTCGGCAGGGTGGCCGCGGGGTCTCGGGACATATGGGTGTGATCGGACTCGTCCTCCACCTGCCTTCCTCCTTACCTAGCCCAGGCCCTGGGCTATTCTGCGGTCCCAACTCCCCTACTGACCCAGGAGCCTCGTGGGGTGCACCTCCCGGGGACTCAGTGTCTGCCACCCCAGGGTGGAGCTGTCTCTGAGGATTTCATTGGTTGCCTGGTACACGGGGTGTGGAATGGCGGTAAGGGGCGGGCGCTGTGTGAAGGAGGCCTTAAGGGTCGGTACACTTAAAGGCACAAGGGCACCCTCTCCACATTGAAGTGTTTATAGGAAGCAGTGTTTATGCGTAGTGTATGCGTGTTTGTGTGTGTGTGTGTGTACACATAGAATTTCACTATTAATCTGGCCGACCTGGAATTTGCTCTGTAGATCAGATTGACCTTGAACTCACATCTGATACCCTGTCTCCTGAACTCTGTGATTAAAGGCAAAAATCAATGTTTAAGATGATTTAGTGGGGAATGTGTTAAGAGTTCAAGAGTAAGGCATTGTGCTTTATTAATATCTTGTTCATCACTGAGGAAAGCAATGTCTTGTATTCATTCTGTAGGGATCGCTGCATCATTAGCTTGCTGTATAACAGGGTGCGTTTTACTGCTGTATCAAACATAAACATACAGAATGCTATCCTTGGGACGATGCCATTGTGAAATTCACAGTTCTTAACCCTCTTAGTCGGAAGGGAATGCAAAATGGTTAATTTTCCAAATGAAGTAATGATCAATTCTCCGCCTTTTGGACAAGATCAAATGCAAGTGGAGCAGCTAAGGCTCAGCGATAGTTATCTGCATAGTTCTGCTTCAATTTAGGGGAAGGAAACCTATGTCTGATAACCTAATAACCAATCATCTTAGCTGCTGAGTTTGAGCAATGTAAAACCTTAGAACTGAAATTCACGTAGCTTTTAAAAAAATCATAATGTTAGGGACTGTGTACTAAGAACTTGGGCCAAAAATCAAGAGTAAGATGTGTCAGGTGGTGGCGAAACCTGTCTTTCATCCTAGGGAGCAGATGCAGGTGGATCTGAGTTCCAGGCCAGCCTGGCCTTGAACAGTGTGTTCCAGGAGAGCCAGGACTACACAGAGAAAACTTGTCTCTGAAAAACAAACGAATGAAGATGTTCACGGGCCACACCTGTTAAGAAGCTACAGTCCACCTGAAGAGCCATGGACTAAGACCACGCTTAGCATAAAGAAGCGTCAAGGGTGTAGATAACCATCACGCAGTGCTAGAAAGAAGGTGTGGTTAAGAAAGTCTATGGATAGGCTATTAAGCACAAGCGAATGGAGGTTAGGAAAAGTAAGGAAAAGAAAATGCCTAACTCAAAGGCAAAACCAGCAGCTTCAAATAGTGGTTAAGAGTGCTGTGGGCACGATAAGGTAAAGTATATGTGAATGCAGCTGGGCCTTATAGAGGTAACATTACTGCCCCTGAAGGGGGCTTTGTAGTGGTTTTGAAATTGTTCACAGAAAGCTGTGTGTAGTGGCCCATGCCTTTAATCCCAGCATTTGGGAGTCCAGCCTGGTATAAAGTTGAATTCCAGGACAGCCAGAGCTCCATAGTGAAACTCTATCTCGGAAGAACAGTAACGGCAAGTTTCTCAGGAAAACACCAGGTATGGTGACCCGAAGCTTTAATCCAGGTAGATAACTAAGTTCAAGGCGAGGCTGGTATAGAGAAAGTTACTGGCTAGCCATGAGCTACCCTGTTGCAAGAAACTCACAAAAACCCAAACAAAACAAAACAACAAAATCAAACTCCCCAAACCACCAAGGCTGATTGTAAGAGGTAGCAGGACATTACTTGTTTAGCATGCCTGAGGCCCTGGGTTCCATCTCCAGTGCTGGGGAAAAAAAAGAAATCCCACTGTACTGAATGCACATAATAATATGGGGGATGATTTTTATTTTCTTCTGGTTCAGGGCTAACTAAAAACTTTCTGTGCTCATCTATTCTGTTCCCTAGGGAGAAAGGATACAATTAGGAACCCCTTTCTTTTTTACCTACATCTTTTAATATATATGATGTGTATATATATATATATATATATGTGGGTGTGTGTATATACATACATACTTTTGGGGTGTACATGACAAATATGTGAGGGTCAGAAGACAGTTTATTTATTTGGTTTTTCAAGACAGGGTTTCTCTGTGTAGCCTTGGCTGTCCTGGATTTGCTTTGCAGACCAGGCTTAAACTCAGAGATCCACCTGCTTCTATCCCCCTGAGTGCTGGGATTATAGGGGTCCACCATCATGCCTGGCTGCCAGAAGGCAGTTTATAGGAGAGTCAGTTCTCTTTCTCTACTGTGGTTTTTGGGAACTGAATGCTGGGCATCAGGTCTGGCAGCAAGTGTCCTTACCCACTGAGCTGTATTAGCAACTATACTTTGCTCTTTGGAGATAGATCACAGTGATTTCCAAGCCAGACTTGGTTACATAATAAGACTCGAGCCCCTCCACACATATACTAAGTTTGACCCAGGTGTGCTATGGTGTCACATAACTGTAAATCTCAGCATTTGTAAGTGCAAGACAAGAAGACTGAATTTCAGACCAGTCTTCCTTGTATTTAAAGAAGTTTTGATTAGAGCAGCTGAGTGCTGCTTGGTAGGTCTTCTTCACTGGTAAAATGAATCAGTTCAAGCAGGATTAAAAGGAAAAGTATATAAAGGCAGGGTTATGGGGGCAGCTCTAGGGTGGGTTCACTGGTCTCACAGGAGGTAACGGAAGTCACTGTGTAAACAGGGAGACAGGACAACGGGGTGGGGTGAGGGACAGATGACACATGAACCAAAATGTCTGGATTATATAGAGAAGAGCCTCTGGGGGGGCAGGAAACCCAAGCCCCTGGGCTGGGAAGTTCAGGTAGGGACTGAGGGATGCTGGGAGAACCTGGAGGCCAGGTCTGCTTTGGTGTATTAAATAGGCACCTCAGGGGCTTTTCCCAGCTCTGAATCCCAGCACTGCTGTAATTCATTAAATATTACATGTTCGACTTCTCAGATTTTAACCTTAGATATTTAGACTGAGAAAAGGACTCATGTATGCAGTGGTGCCCAGGGACTAATCAGACATCCCCATCTATGCTTACATTCTTCACGTCCCCACTCCTTTCTCACAACTTTGGAGCCCCAAAATAGTAAGGACAGAGGACTAAAAATGAAGCACTGGGAAGAATAACCATGATTCGGAGTTACTCTGGACATTGATATGGACTTGATAGCTTCTTTTATGTTTGTTTGCTTTTTTTCAAGACAGGGTTTCACAGAGATTACGTTTATAATCCCTCAGCGAGTGCAGGTGTGTACTGCTGCCCGGCTGACTTTATAGCTTCTTAAGGTCATTAGAATCCAGATTTTCCAGATGGTTAAATTGTAAAAACAAGTTTAAGTTATATGAAAACATACTTGTTTCGATGGGCAATGGTACGAATGCCTTTAATCCCAGCACTTGGGAGGCAGAGGCAAGTGGACCTCTGAGTTCAAGGACAGCCTGGTCTACAGAGTGAGTTTCAGGACAGCCAAGGCTACATAGAGAGACCCTGTCTTGAAAAACAAAAGGAAAACATACTTATTTCATATATATATGTGTGTACATATGTACATATATTATCTTCCTTTTGTAACTATTGACTACAAAGCCATGATTTTGTAGAGAAGTTTCTGAATTTGGAGTGTAAGGTGTTAGGTCTCAGGAAGTCCGTATTTCCAGAAATGAGCTCAGCCTGGACTCCAGAAGGATTTCTAGAGGTTATATAATAAGCCATCACTCCTCAGGAACTTGTGAAACTGGTTTTCTACCCCACAAAGGAGTCATTTCCTGTGCTACAGGAAGAAGGGACTTGGCTCTCCATTGAATTGCACCTATGGTTGCACATCAAAGTCCAAGCTGACCTGTTGCTTTTCTCCATCCCTATTCATGAGTACTCATTATACATTTCAAAGACCCTATGCTGACATACTGGCTCCTCCCACCCTATCCCCAAATCCCAGGACTGTTCCAGCTCCCTCACTCCTTTTTCCCTCAGCTACTTATTCTCCTTAAAATTGGCTATCTCTTGTTCTCTCAAGGTCCTAGCCATGTCCGGTCTTTTTCTTTCTCCTCAGGACTCTTCCGATGCCTCTGGTTATTTTCTCTCTCAGTCACAATAAAAACACAGCACAGAGTGGTCATTTCAGTGCTTTCTTTAATGCACCCCCTCGCATACAAAAGGTTTATAGTTGAAGTTATAGAACACAAAGTAGACTTAATTTAAGGGAGGAAAGCATGTTCTTTATGTGACCAAACAAAGGAGGAGGTCAGCTTTCTTAATTCTGCACCATTCCTATGACAGTAGTGAACACATACCCATGCACATTTGTATTGTTTCCTTTGTAGAGAAAGCTCACTTAGTAACTCCTTCTGTGGGTATGTGGGTACAGTGCGGTGTGGACAGAGTATCTGACTTTGCTAATCACTTTTTTAGGTCACAAGTGAGAAGTTGTGCAGGGCCCAACATGAGCTTCACTTCCAAGCTGCCACCTATCTTTGCCTCTTGCGTAGCATCCGGCAACATGTAGCCCTTCATCAGGAATTTCATGGCAAGGGTGAGCGGTCAGTGGAGGAGTCGGCTGGTTTGGTGGGCCTCCAGTTGCCCCGTCAGCCTGGAGGGAAAGGCTGGGAGCCATGATGCAGAGAGTCCTCAGACCTTCCTTCATTCAAGACTGTAACCATTTGTATTTATCATTAAATATTTTTAAAAGTGTAGTTTTGGGTTTTCTTTCTGTATTTTTGTTGCCTGAGTGGTTAGGGAAATAAAATTGGAGGTGTCTGCAAGTGAGTTTGCTGAACTTTTTTACCCTGGGATCACTGACGTGTGTCTGTGCTCTTGCACATGAAGATTCGTGTGGAGGTCAACAAAGAATGCCTTCCTTAGGTACTTCTCTGCCTTATTTCTTGAGACAGTTTTCTCACTGAACTTGGAGCTCACTATTTTGGGTTTAGTGACCGACTACCAAGTCTCCAGGATTTGCCTCAGCTCTCCAGCTCTGGCGTTAGAAGCACGCAGTGCCATGACCATGTGGGTGCTAGGGATCCAAACTCAGGCCCTTACGTGTGCACACTTTACCCTGTGAGCCTGTCCCCTAGTCCCTGCTGTGCTTGGTCTAATTTTACAAACTTGGATTATTTGTTTTGTTTCGTTTTTGGTAATAAATGGAGAGATGGGCTTAGTGGTCAAGGGTGTGTGTACTACTTTTGCAGAAGATCCGAGTTTGGTTCCCAGCACCCATGATGGGTAGCTAACAACCACGTTTTGTAACTCTAGTTTCAAGAAATCGGGCCCTTCTTGTCTCTACAGGCACCTTCACTCATCTGCACATACATAATTAAAACAAATTTTTTGTTTTGCCTTTTTTTTTTTGATAGGGTATCACTATGTAGTTCTGACTGGCCTGGAACTGGCCTTGAATTCATAAAGACCTGCCTACTTCTGCCTCCATAGTGCTGGAACTAAAGAACTACCATGTTGGGCTCTTAAGTATTTTAAAATATAAACATAATAAGCAGGGCACCATTGTGCATGCTTGTAATCCCAGCATTCAGGGAGGAAGAGACAAGGCCAGCCTGGTCTACAAAATGAGTCTAGGACAGCCAAGGGTACAAAGGAAACACTGTCTCAGAAGAAAGGAAAAAAAAAAAAAAAAAAAAAAAAGCTATTGCCTTATGGGCCTATTCTGATGCCATAAATATAACTATGTTTGTCCTGTCTCGTCTCACATTTTCATTACTTTTGGTAAACATTACTAAGTTTACTATGCATCTTTCCATGTTTCCTATGCCTAGACAAACATATTATGTATGGATGTGTATCTACAATTTTTATTTTCTTACTGTATGATATGTCTGAGTGTAGGTGTTTGTATGCCATTGTGCAGAGAGGTGTCAGAGGACAGTTTTAGGGAGTCAGCTCTTTTTCCCCAGTGGGATCCAGGATCTTAGTCCTATGCTCCAAATGCATTGGCTATTTGCTGGTCCAGTGTGTCTGTCTCATAAAAGTACACAACCATGGCCAGGCACAGTGCACAGGCCTGCCTGTAATCCCAGCACTCAGGAGGCAGAGGCCGGAGGATCTCTGTGAGCTCGAGGCCAGCCTTGTCTACAAAGTGAGTCCAGGACAGCCAAAGCTACACAGAGAAACCCTGTCTAGAAAAACAAACAAAAGTACACAACTATGATATGTTCCCATTAACACAGAATGACACCCGAGCACTCTGGAATTTGCCTCTATTTCCCAAATAGCTGGGATTATAGTAATTTCTTTCTTTTTTCTTTTTCTTTTGGTTAGGACAAGTTCTCATGTAGCCTGGACTGGCTTACTTATCATGAGCCCAAAGCCGGCTTTGAATTTCTTATCTTCATGCTTCCAATTTTCAAGTGCTAAGGTGACAGGCATGTGTCACCAGGATTAGCTATGTTTTTGGTTTGTTTGTTTCTTGAATTCTGCTCCTAGAAGAATGAAGAAAAAAAATTATATCCACTGAGGCTGGGCATTGTTGACACACGCCTCTAACCTAGCACTCAGAAGGCAGAGCTAGGCAGATCTCTGAGTTCCAGGCCAGCCTAGTCTACAGTGATTTGAGGACAGCCAGAGCTACACAGAGAAACTCTTTGACTTGAAAAACAAAACAAAATGAAACAAAAGTAACTTTTATCAGGGCAGTGATGGCTCACACCTTTAATTCCAGCACTTGGGAGGCAAAGGTAGGTGGATTTCTGAGTTTGAGGCCATCTTGGTTTATAGAAGGAGTTTAAGGACAGCTAGGACACAGGGAAACCCTGTCTCAAAAAAGCAAACAGAAATAATAAATCTTGCAGGTCATATAATATAACCTTACAACTTATAAGGTTATAAATTATAAGATTATGAGTATTATAACCTTACAACTCTTGGTTAAAGGGCAAAATCAGCTATAGACAGAAGAGTGAGTGAGCCTGGCAGTATTCCAGTGAAACTTGATTGAAAACAGTGCTGAGCTGTAACCTCATTATTTCAAGGTTTTCTTCAGCTATATAGCAAGTTTAAGGTCAGCTTGAATTATGTGACACCTTGTTTTACAAAAGCCAAAAACTGGGGCATAGTACTGAATGCCTTTAATCCCAGCACCTGGAAGGCAGAGGCAGGTGGAGCTCTGTGAGTTTGAGGGAACCCTGGTCTATAGAATGAGTTTCAGGTGAGCCAGGGATCCACACTGAGGGTCTATTTCAAACTAACCAGCCCAACCAACCAAAGCAAAAGAGCAACATTCCCCACCTCAAATTGAATAAGGCAGCAATGTGGGTTTGATTTCTGGGCTGCCGTTTGCTGAACCTCATACTAAGAAAACTTTAAACACAAAGAAATGATCCCAAATGGAAAGGCAGAAGTGTCAGAAGGACTGAAAATGAAAGTGAATAGATGAACACTGGTTATATGGATGTTGGTTTGAAGTACACCATCAGGTGGATCCTGCTCAATAACAGAGGTCTGTTTAGCATGCTCAAGTCCCTGGATTTGGGGTGTAAGATGGCTCAACAGGTAAAGACAAGCCAATAACCTAAAATGTGGTTCCTGGGATTAACATGGTAGTAGAGAATCAGCTCTGAAAATTGTCTTCTGATCCTTTTGTTTTTTCAAGACAGGGTTTCCCTGTGTAATCTTGGCTGTCCTGGACTCACTTTGTAGACCAGGTTGGCTTTGTACTCCCAGAGATGCACCTGCCTCTGTCTCCCTGAGTTGCTGGTATTACAGGCATGTGCCACCACACCTGGCTTATCTTCTGATCCTTAAATGTTTTTATTTTTTAAATTGGATTAAACCCCACAAAGCAAAATGCCTGGTCACAGGGCACAGGACAGCTTGGTCTACACAGTCAGTTCTAGGCCAGTCACAGTTACATGGTGAGGCCATCTCTCAAACAAAAGACACTAACACTCAAACATAAATCCTTGCCATTTTAGTGTTCTTTTCTCAGGATAATACTATATCTATAATAGTGCATCTCTCTAGAACACAGTTAATTTGTACAGTTTTCTAAATTTGTTTCAAAAACATTTTTATGTATAAGAGTGTTTTACCTCAATGTATTTATGTGCATGGGTGCACGGTGTCCCTAGAGGACAGAAGAGAGTACCACATCCTGAGTTAGAGGATTGTCTGTTAGAGTATCTGTCCTGAGGTTGATGGGAACTTAAGAACTTGGGCACTCTACAGCCAGTGTTTTTAACCTCTAAGGCTTTCTTCAGCTCCTCTTCTACAACATTTTTCAAAGGATATCTGCACATAGCTGTTTGGAATTGTTTAGAATTTAGTTTTTGAACTGGACATTAGGGTACATGCCTAACCCGAGTGTAGCTGGAGCAGGTTTAGGGCAGCTTGATCTATATAGTTTAAGAATAAATCATATGGTCCATTATCAGCATGAGCTGCATTTAGATAAAGCTCGGTTCACAATCACGGAGAAGCAGGAGGCTCGAGGCCCTCATGTTCTCTATTTGGCAGGGCTGCTTGTTTAGGTCCTTTCAGTTGATCCATGGGTTGAAATGTTACAGGCTGCCCAACTGGGCTCACAAACCAGAAGAGTAGGGAATCTTGGGCCCCAAGACATTCACTGGATAATGTTTTGTGTCTTGAACCAAAAGGCTGAGGAATTTGGAAGGGGGGTAATGTTAGAATCTGGGAAGATTTTATGTCCCAAAAGAATTCAGCCAACGAGCAGGGAGTTAGCGTGCGCTTATAATCCCAGCACTCAGGGAGGCAGAGGCAGTCGAGGCCAGTCTGGTCAACAAAGGAGTCCAAGACAACCTAGGCTACACAGGGGAAGAGTGCAACCAATGAAAACTAAAGGGTGGAGAGACATACAATTACGCAATTAACAAACAAACCAGTACAAAAAAAAAAAAAAAAAACCTGGTTTCAAGCCAAATCGGCATCTCAACTATTTTGCCCTTTGTGTTCGTTTGCCTAGCTTCGGCAGAACTAAAAAATGTCATTCCCTACCCTACGCCGCATTCTTACTCATTTAACGAGGACCATTTTTCTCACAACAGTGACACCATAGCTCAAAAAGTTCTCTGAAATGATATATACATGTATACATGCAAATTGCTGAAGATAACAATGATTAAAATTTGCATTGACTCAGTATATACTTAAATTTGCCTCGAAACTGTGATTGCCCGTTCATATTATTATATCATTATCGATCTAGCACTAGATAGGAACTCCTTAATGTATGTGCAATCATAATGAAACAACAAAAAAAATTCCTAATTTCCCTCCCATTATGTAGAAACTAGCGACGTTTCAGCTTAAAAGAATCTCCAGTTTCTTTTTGCAGTGGCCTAGGTACTTCCCATTGGCTCACTTGGGCCTCATGTCATTTGGTCACCCCCAACAGGCCTTGAGATTAGATTAAGAAATCAACTACAGAGGAAAGGTGGCAGTTAGCAGGGCGTAGGAGTGCGGGGCGACAGCCAGCCAAGAACCCACTAGGCTGTCCTGTGCCCCAGCCCTGCCGCGGACACGCCGCTCTGCAGTATGGCCTGCCTCAAGTTCTCACGTGCACAGACTCGAATCAGACTAGCAGCTTCCAGCTGTCCTAAACGCCTGCTTCCCAGGGTGCTGCCTTCGCGGGTTATTTCCTGAACCTGACGTGTCCCGGCTCGGGCACTGATGAGGGGCAGTGGCAAAAAGGCTGAGGATAAGGTTAGGTAGGTGTCCTCCTCTAGGGCTGGGCCCTCCCACGGGCTCGCGATTCCGCCAGCATCTGTCAGGAGCGCACCAACCAGAGAGCTTCCGCCGAGCTACTTACTCCGACTCGCTCTAAGCTTGGCACTTGCTAACCTGGGGCTGGGCCACCGGCGCAGCAAGCAGATAGGGCCTAGATGACCTGCAGCCGGCAGCACAGGGTTGGGCGCCTGGAGCCACTGAGGCTCCAGAGTCGGCCAAGGAGCACATTCTCGCGAGATCTGAGCTCACAGGGGGGCGGGGCCACCACGCGTGCACGCGCTCGCCAGCCGTTAAGGTGGGACCCTGGGTGGGCGGGGCGTAGCTAGCTGGATGGCGATTGGCCGAAACCTCACGGGAAACGACTCGGCGCGAGCAGCGTGCGCGCTCCCGTCGCAGCGACGGCGGTGGCGAGCGGCGTCAGAGCTCGCTAGGGGGGGTTCACGGCTTCTGGCGGGTGTCGGTGTCGGGAGGAGGCGAGAGTCGGCTTAGCCCGTGTCGCGTCTGTCTCAGGAACCGGACGGAGAGTGCGGGCACGAGGGCTCGCTCTCGAGGGGGCTGCCACCTTCCACGTCCACGCCGTCGTGAGGAGCGCAGCCCGGACTCTCCCGCGACCCCTCCGCCTCCCCACTCGCAGGCCTCGAGGCCGCGGCGGCTACCGAGACAGCGCCGCACCTCCCCCATCCCTGCCCCTGGGTCCCCCGCCCGCCAGGGCCCGGCCGGCGCCCCTCCCCCGCCCGCTACGCCGCCGCCGCCATGTCGGCGCAGGCCCAGATGCGCGCGATGCTGGACCAGTTAATGGGCACCTCTCGGGACGGTAAGTCGCTGCCGGAGCCCCGGGGGTGGGGGAGGGGCCGCCGGCCGGGGGAAGGCCTCCGCGGGGGCGCCGGGGTGCGCGCGTGCGGCTGGCGAGGGGCTCCCAGATTGGTAACCGAGGGCCCCGGCTCTCGTCCGGGCCAATCAGGGCTCGGCAGACGGGCCTGGGGGCGGTGCCCGTGCGGATTGGCGGGAACTGCTACCAATGGGGCGAGGCGGGGCGGGGCCGGGACGCAGGCAGGGGAGGTCGAGCCTGTCGGCCGGGCCGGGGTTGGGCGAGCCCGAGGCCGCCTCGCCTAGCGGGCTGCCAGCTACGGCTGTGGAGTAGGGACCCGCGGACGCCAGCTCCTTCACCTCGGGCTGTCGGATCGCCCCTCGCCGCCGTCCTCTAGAGTGCGGGCGCCCCCCTCCCGAGGCTTAACGAAACCTTCCCTACTAACCCCAGTGCCAGGGACGCTTCGTCGAGCCCTACAGAATCACACTTTTTTTTTTTTTTTTTTTTTTTTTTTTTGTGGAAAATCTGACCCAAACCATGGTTTCTTAAGTGGGAGTGTTTGGCCCCATTTTGTAGAACTGTAGGCTTTTTTTTTTCCCCCAGAGATCTCCATTTTGTTAGACAACTTAATAGAGGCGTTCCTTCAGTAAATATTGACACATTTTTAATGTGCCCTAAACAGAACCAGTTTGGAAATTCGATGCCCTCTGAAGTAGAATGGACATTTTAAAACGCAGTTAGGTTAGAATCTTTATAGGGAGTTATCTACGTGTTGGATTATCTTTTGTTCTAGATAGTTTCTAAAGTGATGAAGTGTTAATTTTTTGGGAATGATTAACTATGTACTTTCAAATTAAAGCTTAGCACATTCTTAAAAACAAATCCAAATTCTGACTTGTAAAAACTCGTTTAAGGCAAGTTCCTTATCGATTTAAATGCTGGTTTTTCTTTTCTTGACAAGTTTGACTTAAAAGAGAAGACATTTAGCTTTTGAAAATTCCATTAATTTTCTTTGAGCGCTTTGCTGAAAAATACAGGAGAAGTTAAAACCTATTTAAAATCTTTTTAGCAATACTTGTACAGCTTTCAGTGTATGGTTAAGTTTTAATAAAACTGGGAACGCTTCTTAATAGAACAACATTAAGGTAAACAAGGTGGATGACAGATTCACTTATTGTTGTGTAGAGAGGAATGGAAATTGGAACGTATTTATTTGTGTGTAGTAAGTAATCCCTTGAAAGTTAACATTAATTAAAAATAGCACTAGAATAACCTAACTTTCATATTTGGGTAAGAATGTTTATAATTGCAACATGTGTTAACTTTGCTCATTTTCAATCATGAGTGAGGGTATTTATTTAGAAGGGGCTTTGTACAGGAACCTAACAGTTCAATCTTTGTAATAACATTTAGAAATCTTTAAGGCTTCCTTATGTAGTCCTTTTAATTTGAATGGATGCCATTATTGGTATCTTCTTTATAGATAGGATTTTCTTATATTACTGGGAAGGTAGTTGGATCAAGGTAACTATGACCTAACAATTTGCTGATAGCAGCCCCCTCTAGTATTGTAAAACTGAACTATTACAGTATGTACATATACCTTTAAATTTCTCAGTGTAGTCCTAGCAGGAAGCTGGGTTCTTAAAATTCATTGTTTTTTTAATTTATATTTGTGTCTCTTTGCCCTGGATGATTTTTTTTTTTTTTTTTTTTTTTTTCCACCAGACCAATTGAACTTATGAATGAACTCATGTTTATGAGTAAACAATAGTATTTAGTTGAAATGATTTGATTTTCAGTGCTGTGTTGATTTCTAAGAAACATCAGTTCTGGCTTGGTAGGATGCTGAGGCAGGATTTCAGTGAGTTCAAGGCTAGCCTAGGATACATAGTTCCAGGCTAGTTTGAGTCAAGGCAAAACCCTGCCTCAAACAAAATAGATAGATTGATAGATTGATTGATAAGTGGAAAAGGGGGATGAATATTTAGGCAGGTGTGTTAGTGTGTTGAGACTGTAGCTCGATAAAAACAAAAACTCACTTTTTTGATATACTCGTATTAATTCTTTCATATATGCAAGATAACATAATACGTTTCTTTCTTATCACATATTTAATGAATTTGTAATTCAGGACCTTGAAATAAAATCAGAATTAGTTTATTTTTGCATACAGTAAACCTAAAGTTATCCAAGGATAGGGGATATAGGTATATCACTGAATCACATAATGGAAAATTGTGTGTTTACACACATGGGCAGCTTACCAAAAATGCTGTGTGTTTGGCTTTAAGAGGTGGAATTGGGGATCCAGAAATGGGAGAGAGATGGAAAAGGTAGGTAAGGGTGGGTATTTAAAGGAGATTTGGCTTTTGTAGAATAAAAAAGCAGCCAAAACAGCCATGACTATTTTGGGTAGTGGTGCCTAAGATGGCGATTATGCCCTAACCTTTATTATTGTCTTTGTGAAGGAGTCTGAAATGGTAAAGAAATTCTGGGGCTCTGGGAAATGTTGCTCTCCCTTTCTAAGGATTTCTTCCCTAACTTATCTAAGCATTTTTAAGTTTTCAATTGCTTGGAGATTTAAGTCTGTTGGTTAAGTGTATGATCAGTTACTTAAATCAGCTAATCACGCAAGTAATTAAACCTCACTAGAACCCTTTGGAGTAGGAATTGCAGTGGTAGGAAACTAGGTAACTCAGATTACTGGGCACTTCAAGAAAGGACGGTCTTTGGTGTGTGTGGGGCTTTGGATAGTCAGAAGGGCAGCATGATGGCATTGGGAGGTTGGGCAGAGGGATGACCAGGAGGTGGGAGAGAAATGCATAAGGGAGATGGGAGGGCCAAAGACAAACTTTGCCTTCTTTGCAATTTTGCCTAGGGCCCTGGTGGTGGCAACCGCCTGTGTGCCACTGAAAATCGTGCCGATGCCTGGCATACTGCATATATGGAAGCAGGGTACCGCGTGAGTTGAAACATTGGTCACACTATATAAAGTTTGTATATGTGAATCAGTGTAACTCAAACCCATGTAACGGGGGGAGGGGAGTCTGTCTATATTTGGAATTTTCTAATAAAACATCATAGGTTAAGGAAAAGAACACTGGGCTGAGATTCAGGAGACCTGGTTTCTAATTAGAAGCTTGGGTAAGTCACATAACCTTTTTGCCTCAAATTAAGTCTGTTGTATATGGGAAGCGAAATAATTTTCTGTGTTATACTAAAAGTGTTGAATAACTATAATTAGGTTTGTTTTTTTTTTTTTTTTTTTTTGAGAAAAATCACAATACCCATTGCTAGTATTTATTTTATCTCCAGTTTAAGATTAATTATTTTTAAAATTCTGTCTTAGAAAAGAGACAGGTAATTTATTTTTCCTAAACATATTCCAGATGGTAGCAGGAAGGCCCACATAGGAAAATTTAAGAAATATTTTGAGATTTGTTTTTGTGACAGTTGAAAGAAAGTATTTCAGTGCCCTTGATGGGCCATGGTCATTTTAACTAGATTGAATTAATTGTAAGAATGTCCCTTGGCATAAAGCTTCTTTGTGAGCACACAGTTTGGTTATAAGTCTCTGGCCATGATTCCAGAAAGACTAAGGAAGCACCACCACCTCCCCATTGGTAGGCTCAAACTCTGGGCATTGCATATTCTAGGGAAGCTGAGTTCCTAAACTATATCCTTAGGCCTAGGACCTGGACCTAGATTATATCCTAAATTTAGAAGTTTGAAGTTCAGAAAGTTGTCCTGAGGGTACCATCCTTTAAAATTGTTTTAAAATGGGCGCATAAACCATTTCTGAAAGGTTAACATGAACCAGGAATGACCGTGTATATTTAAATGTGCTTTGGAAGCCAACCTGTAGACCCAAAGTATAGATCATAGAAATAAAATTGTGTGGTATCACCCGTGATGATGGGCTGTTTTGAGCAGACTGAAGTTGGTTACAGCTGGGGATGTATCTCAGTGGGGGCACACTTTGTTAGCATGTGCAACAACCTATAGGTTCAACCCTCAGTACCACAACCTACCTTCTGCCTCTCCTGAGGGACAAAAGCCACTCCAGTGGTTGTTTACCTCCAACAGGGCTCTTCTTTGCCAGTCAGGGCTGTCGGTCAATGTTACTGTATTAGTAGATCATTGTTGGCTGTGTATGGGGCTTTGCTCGGATCCCAGCATTTGGGAGGTGGAGGCAAGAGGATCAAGAGTGTGCCAGACTCAGCTACATAGTTAATTCGAGGTAACCCCTAGGCTGCATGAGACCCCATTTCAAAAAGCCAAATCAACAAAACACCAAAACATACATAAAATTTTTAGATAATTTTAGCTATTTAGGATAGTAATTTTACTGAGCTGCATGGTACTTTCTTAGTCAATACAGGATGCTAATCTTAACTGCTAAGCAGTTGTGCAGTGTGTCATAACATATACAATTGAAAAAGATCGTCATCTTAGGTGATGCCTTGAAAAATGCAGTTCAGAAAGTAATTTTCCTATTCCTAATACAAATTTAGTAATATATAAGTAATTACATCTACATCTGTGTAGAACATTACTGCCTTTCTGCAAAATTATTGAATCAAAGGTTTGAAGTATTGTTTTTTTTCACCCTGTGGATTATCTTCATTGTAAAATCATCTTTATTGTAATTTGTGTTTCTTGATTTATCATCAACACATATTCTTAATATTCTTCTCATCTTAATGAATCATACTTATATCTTGGTGAATTGTAAGCCATCCTTTTATTATATTTGGTTCATTTTAAGTAAAAGAAGTATAGCCTTTAATGTACAAGTACACATTTTAAAAAACACAATGGAATATTTCTTAGACTAGAACATGTACATCTAAGGCCAGTTTTTCTGTATGTAACTGTTTGATATTGTTAGTGTTAAGGCATCTCCAAAACATTGAAAGCCTTGTTAGCACTTAAATAGTGAATCAGTTAAAGCTTCCCCCTCATTTTGCATTTTGAACTGTAAATAATATTTCTATCTACAGAGCAGCCCAGAAAACTAAAAATCTCACAGAACCCTAGTCTCTTGAAATCTCTGCAGTTGTTTAGCACTCAAGTAAGCCTATGTTTCTGAGACAGTATTTCAGGTAAAAACAAAAACAGAAGGAAAATGATTTTTTTATGTATTTGCAACCACTGTAAGTAGCAACTATGTTTCTAGTTAAAGTAGGATGTCAGCTAAGGATAAAAAAATGTTCAGGATGGGGACTACAAAAGTGAATAGGTGTTATGGTCATGTTCAGGTTCATTGAATGTTCATTGTAACATGATTCTTACAGACAGTGAAACTTGGAAGTTGGTGAGGGTTCAGCTAAGCAGTGGGACTGAGCACATATATATATGGTTTAACAAGAATGAAGGTCAGTAAGTGGCAAGACAGATAAATGAGATAAATGGTTCTTACTGAGCTTCCACTTGGACATAGTGACACATACCTTTAATCCCATCACTTGAGAGGCTGAAGCAGGAGTGCCTACCAGGCTGGGCTACAGAGTGAACGCTTATCTCAGACTAACAAAAAGTGAAATTGAAAGCCTGGAGATTAATTTTTTTTAAAGATTTATTTTAGTTGTTATTTATACAGTATTCTGCCTGCATGTGTGCTGGCAGGCCAGAAGAGGACACTAGATCTTATTGTAGATGGTTATGTGCCACCATATGGTTGCTGGGAATTGAACTCAGGACCTTTGGAAGAACAGCCAGTGCTGTTAACCTTTGAGCCATTTTGCCAGCCCCTGTAAGATTACATGTGTAATCTTAGCATTCTGTCACTTGGGAGGCTGAAGTAGGAAGATGATGAGTTTGAGGTCAGTCTAGGTTACACTCACAAAGTGTCTGAAGCAAGTCAGGGCAGCTACTTTGAGGAAACATAACAGTCCTACCCACCCCAATCAGTCTATGAAGAAATTGTAGACTAAGAAGATGAAAGAAGTTGGAACATCTTGTTGGAGAAAAAAAATGAGGGAGTGAAACAGGGTAAGTTTGTGACAAGAATCTTAACAGCTTTAGCACACAAAGGAAAACCAATCTGTTCCTTTTGGTTGTGGGTGGTTGTGGTTCTGTGCATGCATGTACATGCAGGTTTGTATATGTAGAGGTAAAGAACAGCTTTTGGTGTTGTCTCCCTGACCAGTGACCTGGCATTTATCTGCCTTTGTCTGTGCAGGCTGGCATTATAAGTGTGTACCACTGTGGGTAACGTTTTTTTACATGGGTTCCTTGTGCTTGTAAGAAAACACGTTAGCAATGAAGTTACTGCTCCAGCTGTTTGTTTTATACCGGTCTTGGAACTCTTGACTCAAGCAGTTCTCTTACCTTAGCTTCCCAAGTTCTGGGACAACTAGCATGTACCATTGTTCTACTCTGTTCTTTTGGGTTTAAATGATCACTTACTAGTAGCTGCTTGGGTAAAAATGGGAAGAAAGGATTATTGAGGACAAAGAGGAAAGTCATTTTTAAAAAACTAATGTTTATATCATGTTTTTGTTTTAGCTGAGTCAAAGGCATGAGAAAGTAACATTTAGTATAGTCAATTGAATAAATGTCTTATCTTGTTCCTTAACATTGGCCAGAGAAAGAACTTAACTTCTTTTTTTTGTAGAAAACACTCTCTCTATTGACCCATATGTTCTAATTTAGTTGTGAACCATGTACAACTGATGTTTGACCTATTTGAATCAACGTGAAAAGAATTTAACCAACTGCCCTTGCTGAATCTTTTGTCCTGTTTCAAGAATATGGTAAATTGTTTTTTTTTTTTTTTTTCTTGAGACCTCAGATTTCTGTAGGCCTCAATTTTATATTTTAGAGCTAAACTATCTAAAACTTTGCTTTTCAGTTAGGGAGGGTGGATATTTATGGAGGCTTAGTGAATCAAGTTTTGTGTTGTATTCAGTTCTGTATTATGCTCTTTGCAGTTAGAGCTTGAAGGTGTTTTATTTATTTTTACTTTTTTTTTTTTTTTTGAGACAGGCTTTCTCTTTGTAGCCTTGACTATCCTGGACTCCCTTTGTAGATAAGCCTAGTCAGGAACTCAGAGATCTGCCTGCCTCTGCCTCCCCTGAGTGCTAGAATTACAGATGTGTTCCACTGTGCCCAGCTGAAGATGTTTTAAATAAAGATTTGGTTCTATGGATTCTTGCTTTTTGTAAACTTATTTATTTTTAGAAGTAGGAATTCTTATATCCTAGGATGACCTTGAACTTCTGATCTTCCTGATCAACTTGAGAATGCTAGAATTTCAGACATGGGCTATTTCATCTAATTTTAGGGTGTCACACTGTTTTGGCTTCATGCATTCTTGGCAAAGCACTCTACGAATAAACATTTATTTTTCGCTAGATATAGTGGCTCATACCTGTAATCATGCCTAGTGAGAGGCTGGGCAGGAGAATTTCTGTGTTTGAGGCCAACCTGGGCTCCAGAATGAGACTCTCAAACTCTCTTAAGCACCTTCCTCGACCCCAGTCAAAAACATTTGTTGGTTACTGTTCTGGGTCACAGTGTGTCCCAGACTAGCAGTGCTGCATTCTTTAGTCTCTTTAGAGACTCAAATGCTTATTCTTGAGCTAGAAGCCAGCAATCTGTGTTTAAGAAATCTTACGAAGTTTCTTTGAATTTTTGTTTGTTTTAGGTTTGTTTTTTTGTTTTTTGAGACAGGGTTTCTTTGTGTAGCCCTCCTGGAGCTCACTCTGTAGACCATGCTGGCTTTGAACTCACAGAGATCCACCTACCTCTGCCTCCTGAGTGCTGGGCTTAAAGGCATGTTCCCATTCTCTATCCCTCTCTTTTTTTGTTTTGTTTTCATTTTGGTTTTTTTCAAGACAGGGTTTTTCTCTGTGGCCTTGGCTGTCCTGGACTTGCTTTGTAGCTCCAGCTGATCCACAGGTGGATCACAGAGATCCACCTGCCTTTGTCTCCTGAGTGCTGGGATTACAGGTGTCTACCACCACACCCAGCTTTTTTGCTTTTTTTTTTTTTTTTTGAGGCAGGGTTTCTTTGTGTAGTTCTGGCTGTCCTGGAACTTGCTCTGTAGACCAAGTTGGCCTTGAACTCAGAAGTCCGTCTTTCTCTGCTTCCCTAAGTGCTGGGATTAAAGGCTGGACCATCCCACTTCACCTAATATTTTTTTGTCTATACTTTCTAAAAAATTTACACACACACGCTCATGCAGGCTGTTGGAAGGTAATGCTTGGTATTGGACAAGGCAAGCACTCTACTGTTTGTGCTATATTCCAGCACTTGCTTTTTTTAGACAAGGTTTCTGTGTGTATACCAGACTGACCTTTATCTTCTGTAGCTCTAGGCAGACTTTGAAATTGTGGTCCTGCTTCTCCAAGCAGTTGGTGTTATTGACTGTGCCTTGAAGCCATTCTTAACTTTAATTTTAAAAAGACATTTTTATTACTCTAAACATAAATACAAATAGGGTATGCTATGAAAATACAGCTGGACTCTGGGTTTTGTTTGTTTGTTTGTTTGTTTTGAGACAGGGTTTTACAGTGTAGCCCTGGCTAGCCTGGAACTCTTCAGTGTAGAACAGGATGACCTCAACCTCTGCCTAGGAAGTGCTGGGATTAAGAGGGTACATCACCATGCTCAGTTTAGACTCTTGTCACTTAGAATTCCATATGCTTAAGGTTAGAGTTTGTCAGGTGTATTAAGTAGAAACTTTTTTCTTGAGTTAATGTTTCTTTCTGTGTGGTAAGTATCTTGTTGATAAAATTGAATGACACCCCAAATCATCTTGTGCCAATTCCATATTAGAAAATACTGTTCTAGGTATTCATTTAAGATGTAATATATATATATATATATATATATATGTATATATATATATATATATATATAGCATCTATATCTTCTCATGAGTAGAAATGACTAATCAGAAATAACAAACTTGTGAAATAGAGAGTTCTTGGCTGTGGCTAGGGAGATCATCCAGACATGCAGAATGAAATTACTTTGTTTAACTTAGCTTCTCATTTTTCCTTAGTGTTTTCGTTCATGAGATTCACCAGTTCTGCAATATTTCACAAACACAGTGGCAATGTGAAATGAGAATATAGTGATAGAAACTGTGAGGAGAGCATAATTGTGATTAATGAAAGGGGACCAAGAGGGTCATACCTGCTAGGAAAGAAGAGATGATTTATCATAGAGGAATTTGTGTCACAGTTTGATTTGTAGTATTAGAGGTAATATTTACTAAAGTGGTGTTCTGTTTTGTTCTTTTGTTAATGTATTTGCATGTGTATAATTGCTTGTCCATATGTGCTTCATGTGTACAGTGCTAGAGGAGGGCAGAAAAGGGCATTGGATCTCCTAGAAGTGGAGTCACAGTAGTTGTGACCTGCCTGATGTGGGTGTGGGGAATCAAGCATAGGTCCTCTACAGGAGCATCCAAATTCCTTTAACTATTGGGCCATCTTTCCAGGCCTGCACAGTAGTGTTTTAGTTGATTGTTAGGTGATATACTTTAGGGTATAATTAATTGATAGCAGTAAAATTACAACTACTTTCCTTGATATCCCCAATTCCCTTTAGTCCTTTTTGTTTGTTTGTTTGTTTGTTTGTTTTGAGATAGGGTCTCTTCTTTGTAGTCCTGACTGTCCTTGAAATCCCTCAAATTCCCAAAGACCTGCCTGCCTCTTGTCTTCCAAATTATTCTTTTTCTTATTTCTTTTTGTGTTTCCTTCATTTCTTTTTTAGTTTTTGTCTCTCTTGCCCAAGCTTGCCCAAGGTGATTCTTCTGCCTCTGCCTTTTGAGTGCTTGGACGACAGCATGAGATACCAATAATCCCAGAGATACTATTGTGTAAATATTTACAAACAAATACTCATATTTAAGTGATATATTCTTCTTATACTGATTATAGTTACCTAATTTTGCAAACAAAACACCAATATGAATAAACAAATAGTACCTTATACATTTTGGTCATATTTTAAAAATGGCTGGCAGAATCCTCAGAGGCAACCCTTATGAATATAACATATGTTCAGTATGACAGTTTTTCTGTTGTGCTGTTTTGTAGCTTCAAGGCTATCTTTCCTTCCTGATGCTGTGGGTTTTTTTTTTTTTGTTTGTTTTGTTTTGTTTTAACTCATTAGGTTTTCACTTATTTTTTTAGTACCCTCGTTTTTCTTCTTCCCTTTTTGATTTTTGGGAATGTTTTCCTTGATGTTTATAATTATTTCAAACAATTGAATCCTGTTTGTTTTTAAGACAGGGTCTCACTATATAGCCCTGGTAGCCTGGAACAGAATTGGGAGTGTTGGGATTAAAGGTGAGCCACCACCATACCCAGCTCTTTGGTAGTATTTTAAATTAATAATTCAATCTTTGGTTCTTTTCAGCTGTTTCTTCAAAGATGCTACACATCTTTAATTCCAGCAGTTGGGAAACTGAGGCAGAAGAGTCAGACATTCTAGCTAATGTGGTTTACATAGTGAGATACCCTGTCTCAAAAGAAAAGAAAAAAAAAAACTATAAGAATGGAGGAAAAAAAGGATTCCATTACTTCTAATTTTGTATGTAGAAAATTCTAGATAGAAGGCACCAGATAGCCAGAGTACAAGTGTTACTGTATCAGAATTGAACAGGCTGCAATTTTTGACATGTTCAGTTCTGTGTAACCTTACTCTAAAAAGTATTTTGAGATAAGGTCTCACTCTGTAGCTCTTCCCGTCAGGTCTAGAACTCACTGTGGTACCACTGGCTTCAAGTTAATGCCAGTCCTACTGCCTCAGCCTCCCAAATTCTGAGGCTGCAGGCATGAGGCGCTATGTCTGCCTTTGTGTGAACTTTTGTAGTTTAATTTCTGAAGCAACACTTTAGGCTATTGTAATGTTTCTCTTAAATCTGAGAAGTATGCTGATTTTAAAAAAAAATGCTGAAGTAGGTGTCCCCAAGAATATAATGGCACTAATTTTTGGTACTTGTCAAGACTCTATCCTTTGTATAATGAGTAAAGACAAGATTGGAGCATAGTCTTTGGATGTAGTTTCTTTAGAATTTGTTTTTATATTTCCATTATTATTATAGTAGCATCTTAAAGTTTGTATAAGCCTTTTCTCCACTTCTATTTATTTATATTTATATTTTGTGTGTGTTGCTGTTTTGCCTGGATGTATGTCTACGTGAGGGTGTTGGATCCCCTGGAACTGGAGTTACAAGTTACAGACAGCTGTGAGCTGCCATGTAGGTGCTTGGAATTGAACCCAGGTCCTCTGGAAGAGGAGCCAGTGGTCCTAACTGCTGAGCCATCTCTCTAGCACCCACTTAACTTTTTTTTTTTTTGTAATTAAAAAGCTTGTCAAGACGGTTATGGCTGGAATTATACCAGTAACTATTAGTGATTATTGTTAAAGTACAGAACTGTATTTAACCAAAGGATTATTATGAAGAAATAGCCTCTTTAGGCTGGAGAGATGCCTCAGGTTAAGAGCACTGGCTGTTCTTCCAAAGGTCCTGAGTTCAATTTCCAGCAACCACATGGTGGCTCATAACCATCTATAATGAGATCTGGTGCCCTCTTCTTGCCTGCAGACACAGATGCAGACAGATTGACTCCTCAGTATAGTAGTCACGTTGGCTCATGTGAGAACACAAGCAAGGGGTTAATTTTGCATTTCTTAAATTATCTCCTTGCCCTGGAGTAGACTAGAAACTGGCCATAGGTTTTTATATATAATTTCTACAATATTATGTGGATGTGCAGCTTATATTGGAAAAAAAAAAAAGGGTAGCAATACCTTGTCTCTTTAGAAGTTCAAGAGAGATTAGGTAAACAAGAAGCTACTACTTTTCAGTTCTTTCTAGCTCTAGCTTTCTTGTCAGGGAAGGGGATATTATTCAGAAAAAAGGGGCCTGCTGTGTTCCAAGCTGACTGAGTGATAAAACATCCTAGACTAACATCTACAGATGGTGGTAGTGGACACTTCATTTGTCATACTAGGAAAATGTGGGAGAGCTTCCCCGTCCTTGCCTCTGCTTCATTTATAGACATGGGTACTTCCATTGCTTTGTATGCTGATACATTTCCTGCTCATTCTTTTTTTTCCTGAAGCTGAGCTCTGAGCTAAGTCTATACAAAGAAATATTGACTGCTTTTGTAAATTGCTTGCCATTAATGCCTGATGATATACAGTAAGATAGGATTCTGCATACCATTAATATGTCAAGTATTACAAACTTTAAAGGTTCTTTTGAAATTACAATACTAAACTCAGTTCACTTTTGCTAACTTCACAGTTGTTGATCACATAGCATGGTCATCCACTCACAGCTTAAAAAAATACAGGGAGCATCGGAGAGAATGGGTAAAGTAAAATTTTGATGTTTTTAAAATAGCACCTAAAGTTATGAAAGTTCAATTAATTTATTGTTTGTAAGGGAGGGAGAGGGTGGGAGATATTGAGGGGGAGGGGGTTGGGAAAATAGCATGCATGTGTACATTGTCAGATACTACTTAGGCCAAGGTCTTATGTGCTACTAGTAATATTTATATCAGGTAGTAGGATCATAATTTCATATTGGATATTACAATGAAGTTTTTCTTCCTGCACAGCAGATCTGAAGGGAATTTTGAGAGCAGTAATGAGTACAGTTTGAATAGGAACCCTGGTTTTAACAGGAGGCCTGTCCATAGCCTGGAGTGAAACTGATGCCTCAGTACCACCTTAGTTTAAGTAACTGGAGAGTTACATAGTATCTGAACATAGTAGGTGACCATTATTAATAAAACTTTTGGTGCTTCTGTTCAAATGAAAAATTTGTGGCCACCCAAAATTCTAGATCAGATTCCTCACTGGACCTGGTGATGCGGGCCTATATATAATCCCAGCACTTGGAGATAGAAGTAGGAGTTTTAGAATCACAGTCATTTTTTTTTATAGTGAGTTCAAGGATAACTTGAGCTGCATGAGACCCTGCCTTAAAAGTAAAAAAGTCTAGTTCTTTATTCTAAAATCTTGACATTATGATTATATATATATATATAGATATATATATATATATAGCTTAATTAATTTTAAGTGGAAGTTAAAAATAGGGCAGAAAGACTTTTTATAGGTAATATAATTTGTTTTTGACTCAACTTGATCTAATTGCTGCCCTGTTTTAAATTTTTCTTAAATTTTATTTATATGCAATGAACATAGATTGAAGAAAGATTTTTTTTAAAAACACCAAATTCTACCCTCTAAAAATTGTACTTTTGGCTTCAGTTTGTGTATTTCCAAACATACTTAGCCATGTGCCAAAGTTGACTATAGTTTACTTACTGTTTCCACCAAACCTTCAAGCCCTAGTAAACTTTTGTCCATGATACTATTATGGTCTTCAATGCTTCTTTCTCCTCTAAGTCTTGTGTAGTGTCCAGATTTTGGCTTCTGCTTATTCCATGAAGCCTTTCCCAGTTTCTCCAATCTTTTTGGTGGTAGTTCTTCTATGTTTAAAACACCGCTTTGGCACTTGAATTACGCTGTTTTAGGTTATTGTTTATTTGTATGTTCTACTTCTCTAGTGAAAATGCAGCTCCTGGGGAGCAGAATATTTGTCTTAAGCTCTGTTTTCATTTTGTAACACAGAGGATAGGGTCACTAATTGGTTTGATTCTATGATTAGGATCTAGTATCATTGACAGGGCAGTTTCCTCCTATTATTTATTATTAGTTTTTTAAACTAATATTATTAGTTTATTAGGGGAATTAACTCAGATTTTTTTTTTTTTTTTGTACAATTAAATGACCAGGGAAGACAAATGTTGAATTGATAAGATCCTATAGTATAGGGTTATTTTGTTCATACTCACTTCCTATTTGTAGCCTTTTTTTTTCCCCCTTTTTTCTCTTATATGGGTGCTATTTACCTGGTTTCTTTTGAAAAACATGGTTTGGGCCAGATATTATGACAAAAATTAAAATTTAAAGCATTTTTGTCTTAAAATTGTATAGTTAAATTATACTTTATGTCATAAGCCCAAATTTATTCAAATTCTAAAAAATTTTGTAATTTTGCAGCCAAAATTGTTTAAAAACATATTAACCATAAAGTCTCCCAAAGTAGAACTTCTAAAATATCAATAGGCAGATCCTTACTTGCAAGTCCCTCTCAAGTATTATTATATTTTGTCTACTAGTTTTATTATTTCATTAAAAAGATTTTTATAATGGCTAGTATCTGAAAGCTATTGTTGATATTTTTGCTACAGTTATCAAATGTTTATGGAATACCTGCTTGTTTGTAGTGAGGTATTTTTGGTACTTTTGTAGTGAGGTATTTTTGCTACTTTTTTTGGCATTTATAGGGATTGATTCCTTTTTCATTTTAAAGTTTACTAGGGCTACTGTTATTACGTATTTGTAATTGTTCATGCTTTATCTAATAGTGTTTTTAGGGCATGTGTACCTTGTTATTACATTTAATGTGATTTCTTTCTTTCTTTTTTCTTTCTTAAGACAGGGTTTCTCTGTGTAGCCTTGGGTGTCCTGGACTCGCTTTGTAGACCAGGTTGGCCTGGAACTCACAGAGATTCACCTGCTTCTGCCTCCTGAGTGCTGTGATTGCAGGTGTGTGCCACCATGCCCAGCCTTAATGCAGTTTTTTTAAAGCAAAAATGAGCACCCTATTAGATGACATGTTTGATTAATGAAACTTCTGTAAATTTTAACATTATTGTAAGACCTCACGAATATCTATGAACCATGTTTTACAATTGTCTGAACTGACAATACTACTTCATTACCAAAAAGCTTAGATAGCAGGGTAATTCCTAGATTTGTAAGTACCTCTCACCCCCTAAAAATTCATCACTTTTAAAGTTCTTAACATAATCACAGTAGAGTTTTAAACTAAGTGGTTTTTTTTTTTCCTCCCTCCTCCCAGGATCAAAAAGGGTCTACCTTATTTTTCCTTTCTGG
Organism: Psammomys obesus; assembly: GCF_907164565.1. Lineage (NCBI taxonomy): Eukaryota > Metazoa > Chordata > Mammalia > Rodentia > Muridae > Psammomys > Psammomys obesus. The sequence continues at coordinate 10,835,075 of NW_026586550.1, forward strand.
TGTGAGCTTTTTCTAGTTTGGTTCTGATATGAGACACTCACTAGTCTTCTTTGAAGCATTTCTCACATAGACCTAGAGCTCCAGTCTTGGGCTTTAATTATCTTCAGTTACATTTTTCTGTAGGCTTGTATTTGTTAAGTCAGTATTGTTAAAAAAAAAAAAAACAAACAAAAACAAACAAAACACCAAATCAAGCGAACACTCTGATTTTGTTCACTTTTGTTTTCATATACAAGAAACTTTACAGTCAACATGTACTTCTAGGTGCTGTATTGAAATTGCTGGCAGAGTCTATTCTATACAAACTGAACAATCTGGCCCCTTGTTTTATTTGTAAAGGTTCAATGTATCTATGCCTGCCTACTTCAATCTGCAAGGGAGTTTCAGAAAGGCCCCGCATTCGCCGAGCCGTGAGTTATCACTAACTTTTCAGATGTGTTAATGAATGTGGAACAGAAGCAGTTGTGTTTAAAAGAAAATAAAAGGCCATCAAAGTGACCTATATTATAGTAGCAGGCTTAAACACTAAATGAATTATTCCAAATTGTGTCACAAATAACCTACTAGAGACTAGCCTCAGAAAACCTATTGTTGAACTACTCTGAAGCTATGATTTTAGCAGTATTATTTTTCTTGAAAATGTATGTGTCCTAGTTGCAAATCAGAATGTCTTTAAATCTTTTTAACCAAGTTAAAACAATTTGAACAAAATCTTACCCCATAGTGTATAGTTGAATTAAGTTAAGCTCTTCAATGTAAGACCACTTAAAAGGGGTAAAGTTTGAACTTTTTTGTTATTCACATGTGAAACTACAGAAGTTAATTTAAGAATTACTTCCTAGTTGAAATGTTTGGAGTGCTCTAGGTATACTGTGAGCTGCAGAGGTGTTTACAATTCTCTTTGGGTTTGTTTCAATGGTTTTTGCTTCAGTAATTCACCAGTAGGTTTTCGTTTATCAGTGATATCAATTTAAGGCTAAACCACATTTTAGGGCTTACCATTCTGCATAGAGGAAACAACCTGTGAGTTTTTCTTTTATTTCTTCAGAGATTCTAAGCAAAAGAGTTGTAACTAACATTTCTATGTTGTTACTCTAGCTAGTTACCTTTCCTTTTTCTAGATTGTTTAAGCTTTTGAGTAAATAGCTATATTTGATAAGCAGGTTGGTTGCTTCTGTTGCTTAGGATTTTTTTTTTTTTTTTTAATTTTATGAGCACAGAATGTATTTTATTTTGCCTGGTTTGGCAATATATAGCACAGACCACATGAAAGTTGGATGTATGGAATCTTTGGAGGTATTAAAGTTAACATTTCATTTAGGCAATGTGGCTTTGTTTGACTGGTGTGTAAGTCCTTCTTCCAGGTTTGTACGTTCTTAAACACCTTATTCTACCCTCTAACTCCTCCCAGCAGCAAAAGGGAGACACTTCAACTGGAACAAAATAGTGGAAGAAATGGCGTCTGGGGTTCAGTGGGGATTCGCAGTGTGTATGCAATGTTTGCAAGATTACTTTTATGTTTTCAATTAATGTAAATAATTACAAAATAAATTAGTGCTTACTGTCAAGAAGAGACCATTGTATACCAGTAGAAACTCTTGGTGGGTCTGCTGCAAGTTGCTTAACCTCCTGGGGCCTCATTTTTCCTCATCTGCAGTATGAAGGAGTTGGTCTTGATAATCTGTAAAGTCCACTCCTGCTCTAAAATCTTATGCTTTTCTAAAGTCCTTTTATTTAACAGAATGCTTTGCTTTCCCACTTTGACTATTTGAATTACATTTGCAGTACATATACTGCAGCTGCATGTTGTCTAAAATAGTTTTTCTATAGGGTGTTATATAAAAACTAATCCCTCCTGGGTTGATTTATAGTGTGTGTATACAGTCACACACCAAAAGCTAGTGATAACTAGGACTTTCAAAAAATAAACTGTCTAGTTGTCTAACCTTGAATATTATTAACTTTTCTATATTACAGGAGATACTACTCGTCAACGAATCAAATTCAGCGATGACAGAGTATGCAAGAGCCACCTTCTCAACTGTTGCCCCCACGATGTCTTATCTGGAACTGTACGTGGTTATTAAATTGTCTTATTATTAGTGTGCTAAGAAAATGAAGCTCTTGGTAAAGTCCCAGTTTCTTTTCTTTGGCAAATTACATTTTATTGGTTTTAGTTTTTTGAGACAGGGTTTCTCAGTAGCCTTGGCTGTTCTGGACTCACTTTCTAGACCAGGCCGGCCTTGAACTCACAGAGATCCGCCTGCCTCTCCCTCCCCTGAGTGCTGGGATTACAGGCGTGTAAGTGTGTAAGCCAATGTGCCTGGCTACTTTCTCTTATTTTTTAGCTGAGTTTTGAAGCAAGCAGTGATTTGGATGGTAAGTGATTTTACAAATATAACAAAGGAAGGGACTGAAGGTTCAAAATATAGGGGCCAAGATGTTCATGGTTTTTGCTGAACTTGCCTGCAGTGTGTTTTCTGTAGTTTGTCTTTGTTTCACTTTGTCCTACTAGTGTTATCTACTTTTAAATTACTTGTTATGTTTGTACTTTACCTAAGTTATTATTACTTACATTTGAATGTCTTTCATTCTTCTCTTTGTAGATTTTTTAGAATTAGTGTAAGAAAATACAAGAGGAGAATTATTTTTCCCCCACGAGATAGGGTTTCTTTGTGTAAGCCCTGCCTAGCCTCTGAACTCCGAGATCAGCTTGCCTCTGCCTCCTTGAGTGCTGGGATTGCAGGTGTGCACCAGCACATCTAGCTTAACTGACAAGTGGAATTTTTAAGTGTGTGCTATCATCTGCTTTTGCTTTTCGTTAGCATTCTAGGTGCTTCCATTCTCTTTCATTTTGTAATTTGACTTGTATTTTTAAAAACTTTTTATTTAGGTTTATTTGTTGTTATTATTATGTGTCTATGAGTGTTTTGTACCACATGCATTCCTGATGCCCAAGGAGGTGAACTTCTGTGTGGGTCCTGGGAATTGAACCTGGGCCCTTTGTAAGACAAGTGCCCTTAACAAGAGCTAACTCTCCAGCCTCTCAGTAGCACAGGCAGGCCTTGAACTAATAATAATTCTTTTGCCTCCAACAAATCCTACTGGGTTGTGGTAACATCTTTATGTCCTTTTCTACTATTGCTTCTTTTTTTTCTTCTCAACTCATCCTGCTGTGTTATTTTAATCATTTCTTAGTTTTGTCCAAATAGTTGCACATTCTTCTTTGTCTAGAGTAATTTTTTGTTGTTTGTTTTTGAGACAGGGTTTCCCTGTGTAGCCTTGGCTGTCCTGGACTCACTCTGTAGGCCAGGCTGGCCTTGAACTCAGAAGATCCCCCTGCCTCTGCCATCCAAGTGCTGGGGTTACAGGTGTGCACCACCACCGCCCAGCACAAGTATGTGTATGTGTTTTCAGAACCAGCATTTTACTGTTTACGTTATTGTGACATACTGTTGAGAGGTTTTTATATTTGCCTTTCGTTTATAAAAATCATGTTGGGGCTGGAGGGATGGCTCAGAGGTTAAGAGCACCGTCTGCTCTTCCAGTGGTCCTGAGTTCAATTCCCAGCAAGTACATGGTGGCTCATAACCATCTATAATGATATCTGCTGCCCTCTTCTGGCGTGAAGGCACACATGCAGGCAGAACACCATGTAAATAATAAATAAATCTTAAAAAAAATAAAAATCATGTCTAGGGCTGGAGAGATGGCTCAGCATTTAAGAGCACTGTCTACTCTTCCAGTTGTCCTGAGTTAATTCCCAGCAACCACATGGTGGCTCACAACTATCTACAGTGAGATCTGGTGCCGTCTTCTGGTGTGTATGCATGCATGCAGGCAGAACACTGTATACATAATAAATAAAATCTTTTACAATAGTTAAATATTTGTTCTTTTGAGCGAGGCGAAGACAGGTAGTCTTGCTGTCCTGGAAGTCACTATGTAGACCAGGTGGGCTTTGAGCTCACTGGGCTCCTCCTGGTTCTGCCTTCCCAGAACTGGGATTAAAGGTTTGAACCACCATGCCTAGCTTTTGTATGCTATTTTATGATAGGATTCTTTTATATTTCTACCCGTTGGCTATTACTATATTATTATCACTAACTTGCTTCATTTGTTTTTCGTTCTGATATACAGTATGACAATAAAACCTTTACTGTTTGGCACATCCATAGTTAAAGTTGGATCTGTTACTGTATCTGGTTTTTGTCAGTGACTTTATATATTCATTAATATACTCTTAAGTTCAACAACATTCACAGCTATACAGAAAAACTTATCTCTAAAAAAACAACCAGACACACCGTCACAACACAATTCACCAGAGAGTTGAAATACATCTCATAGTAATGTATTTCCTATCACACCCTCTGTTTTCTGACAGTTTTACCTGGTTAGTGCCTTGAACTGCAGGGATATCATGCCCCCATTAGCACTAGCCCAGTAATACAGCTCCAAATCATATACACGTAAAGCAGATATTATATGTCTTTTTCCATCTCTCTCTTAAATTTGTGTTGAGTGTGCACTCTTTCTGAAACATTTGCTAAAGGAATGTTTTGTTGTCCTCCAGGATGGTTTTTCTGTGTAGCTCTGCCTCTCCTAGAACTCTAGAGCCAGACTGGCCATGAACTCATTGATCCATCTGCCTTTGCTTCCAAAATGATGCAGCTAAACACGTGTGCCACCACACCCAGCAAAGAGTGTAATTTTTAGAGACAGTGTAAGACTGTAGCCTGAGCTTGCCTCCTTCATCTTCCTGCCTCAGTCCCTAAAGGTAATTTTATAGGCTTGGACCACTAGGCCCATTAGAGGGAAAATGAATTTTGATTTTTTAAAATTTATTATTTCTAAATTATTATTTTATATGAATGGCTGTTTTGCCTACATACCTGTGTTTACCATGTGCATGTCTGGTCCTTTGGAGGCCAGATGGCATTGGGATCCCCCAGAACTAGAGTTACAGACTGTTGTAAGCCACCATGTGGGTCCTGGGAATTGAACCTAGGTCCTAGAAAAGCTAGGTTCTCTTAACCTCTGAGCTACCTGTCTAGCCCCAGATATTTTCAGGGTTACATGTTTTTAAGGGTTACATGTTCTGTCAGACTCCTGTAGAGAGGCTCTTAAGGTATTTATTTCTAAATCACAAAATGGTATTTTTAAAGCGTATACCCATCTAACTTTGTCCACGTTTCATTCCTTAAGTTCTTAGAATTGCTTATTCAAGTCATGTGTATTTAATAGTCATGATTTGGGAAACGTGGGTAGTACAAAACATGGTTTTTGTAGAGGGAAGAACAGAAATAGGCCATTTTCTTAAGAAGCTTAGAGTCCATTTGGAATAATAACATCCACCAACGTCCAGAAACTAAATTAAAAGCACTTATCAGAATCTACTTTGTTAAACAGAATTTTAAAGAGCAGTTACTAGGATCAGAGATAATTGGTCAAGAACTGTTGGATAATGAGTTTGAAATGGAGAAAATAAAATACAGAGCTGAGTTTTTGCCATCATTACCCGAATATCTGTTAATTAAAATACCTGGAATAAACTTGTGGAAAATATAATGAAGTAAGTTATTCTGTAATTTTTAAAGAAACTTCTTTATCACAGTCATTTGAATCAGAGTAAACCGAACATTTTACTTTGTTTCATTAACTCCTTTTATAAAGAAAAGTACCACCATCAGCCATGGTATTTTTAAAGCGTATACCCATCTAACTTTGTCCACGTTTCATTCCTTAAGTTCTTAGAATTGCTTATTCAAGTCACGTGTATTTAATAGTCATGATTTGGGAAACGTGGGTAGTACAAAACATGGTGGGGGGATCACTTGGTTTTGGAAGCACTATGCTCCTTTTTGTTGTTATTGTTGATGGTGTCAGGATGGCACTTGAGCGGAATAGAGTCTCTGGAGAATTGTCTCCTATTGTGGTTTCTTCTGTAGTAGCTTCTAATTAGTTAGGAGACTAGGGCCATGGAAATAGTTGCATTGATTTTCACAAGGGCAGGTAATTGTTGGGAGTTTCTTTTTAGGCTTGCTTGCCTTTTTTTAGGCCATAACTGATAGCAGTAAAGCAGATACTGGTATCTGTTGGTATGCTGGTATGGAGAGGAAAAAAAAAAACTGATGGCTGGTTTCTGGAATTTAGAGACACTGTCTTTTGTAATCCCTGTTGTCTTGCTAAATCCCGGAGAAATGAGGTTGACAGTGAAGGTATTGGAATGGGGATATACCTCATAGCTAATTTTAGAAGGATGCAAATAAAGTAAAAATCTCTTAAGACTAGTTTTAGTTAATTTGGGTTTTTGTTGTTGTTTGGGGTTTTTGTTTTTGACTGAGGGCCAAACTCTGGACCCAGTAAGTTGTATCACTGAGGCTGAGTTCCCAATTCCAGAAGGCTGGCTTTAAAAACAAGCCCTGGTCTGGTAAAGATGGCTTCAAAGGTAAAAGTACTTGCTATGCAAGCTTAGCAGTTCTGAGTTCCTTCCTCAGAACCTTTGTAAATGTAGAGGGAGTGAACAGACTCTACAAGGTTGTTCTTGGATCTCCTGTAGCACCCACTACCGCACACATGCACACAAGCAATAATAATGAAATTAATATTAGCTAGGCACAGTGGCACATGCTGGTAATCTCAGCATTTGGGGAGGCAGAGGCATGCAGATCTCTTTGAGTTCTAGGCCAGCCTGGTTTACAAAGAGAGTCCAGGACAGCCAAGGCTGCACAGTAAAACCTTGTCTTGAAGAAATACCCCCCCCCCCCCAAAAAAAAAAAAAAAAACTTTCAGAGCAAATTCTGACCTAAGAAACACATTTTTGAGAGGTGAATAATTGAGACTAAAACATGCAGAAAGCCACATAAAGGTTAAGTCAGAGGCCAAGTATGGTAGCACATGCCTTTAATCCCAGCACTTGGGAGACAGAGGCTAGCCTGGCCTACAATCAGGGAAGAGAAAAATTAAGAATAAGGTTAATTATCAGTCAAATAAAGAATTCCTTCTTAAAAACCGGAAACAGATTTGTTATAAGAGATTATAGAATACAGTTTGTAAATTAGTTTTAGATCACACAGATTTATCTCTGTCATGCCATACTGTAAAACATTTTTATTTAGTTATATATTTGCTTGTTTATTTTAGGGTGTGTGTGTGTATCTCTTTGTGTATGTGTGCAGGTGCCTATGGAGGTGTCACATCTTATGGAGGCAGAGCATATAGGCCATTGGCCATTGTGAGATGTCTGATGTGGGGGCTGGGAACTGAAATTGTAGTATTCTGGAAGGGAAGCATGTGTTCTAAACAGCTGAACCATTTTTCCAGCCCCTTAGCCTAATTTTTTGAGGTAGTGTTATGTAGCATTCGAAGTGCTAGAATTACAGGCATGCTTTGTGTAGTGGTTTGAGACAGGGTCTCACTGTGTAGCCCTGGACTGACTATGAAGATCAGGTTCAAATGAACAAAGATCCTCCTGCTTCTCCCTCCCAAGCCTGGGGTTAAAGGCCCACACCATCACACCTTGTCCCATAGCTTTTTTTGCTTTTTTTTTTTTTTTTTAATTTATTTATTCATCCCATAACTCTTTTGACTAGTTTTGGAATTTCTATAATTCTCTGCTTATAGCCTAATTATTTATAAATTTTTGTAAATACAAGGAATGACTTTGTATTTATTTAAATTTTACCTGCTCTATATCATCTTTTAAAATCCTCCAAAATCGTGATTTGGGAAATGTATCAACATCTCCAGTTTGGGATATTATGCAAGATGATTGTTCATATACTTTGTTTCATACATATACAGGTTATTGTCCAACATTTAAAAAAAAAAAAAGCAAGGTTGCCTGAGTCATTTTATAATCTGTATATAAAACTAAGGCTCAGACTGGTGTAGTAGATACTATAATACTGTTCCCTGAGAGGAACAGGAACAAAACAAGAAACTGTTTTCTTATCTGGTTTTTGTTTTGCTTTGGGTATGGGTAGGGAAAAGGAGTAAGGGCCCACTGATAACGCTTACTGGTTATTGTCCTCAGACTTGCCCTTCCAGTCTCAGCATTTCAGATGCTGTAATTGCAGGAGTGTTTTACTAAGGTGTGCATGTGATAGTACTATAATTTTGCTTTCTCCTTCTTTGGGTCTTCCCTTCCTTTCCTCGAACCTATCCTGTTTTTCTTGTCTGTTTGTCCCTCTGTGATGAGATCCTGCCCCTATTTTTAAGATTCATTTTTATGAGTATTTTGTGTATGTCTGTGTACCACATGTGTGCTCGGTGCTGGAGAAGGCCAGAAGAGGGTATCAAATCCTTTCTAACTGGAATTCCATATGGCTATTAACTGCTGTGTAGAGTGCTGTGAATAGAACCGAGTATTTGGAAGAACAGCCAGTGTTCTTATCCCCATTGAGCTTGAGACTCTTGAGGTGCTAGGATTACGGATATTTGCTGCCATACCCAGCATTGTTTCCCAATCATTAGGTCCACTTTAAATGCATCCTCCTAAGAAACATTTTCTGGGATGATGAGGTGGCCCAGTGACAACTTGAGTTCAAGTGCTGTGATTGGTAGTGAAAGAGAACTAATTCCTACATGTTGCTCTCTGCCCTCCACATTGACACGATAGCAAGCATGAAAACAGAGAATAAAATGTAATAAAATAAGAAAGGTCTTTTCTGGCAACCTCATTCCAAAAAGCCTCTTAAAGTGTGTTGGGTAACATTACTAATTCATTAAGATTAATTGTTTTTCATCGCCTTTTTTGAGGGATGCGCTTTGTGTTTTCCCCTGAGATTGTCTCATATATGAGCCCAGGCTGATCTTGAAGTTGCTGTGTACCTACATGTGGCCTTGAACTTCCAATCCTTTTGCCTCACACCCATGGAGTGCTGATATTCCAGGTCTGTACCACCACATCCAGTTTATGGAAAGCTAAGGATTGAACCCAGACCTTTATCCACGCCAGATAAGCACTGAGCAACCAAGTTACCTCTCTAGCCCTAATTGTCAGAAATTTTGTGTTTTGAAGGTCTATTAAATGAAGAGGTGTATTTATTGTATTACTTAATATATATTCTGAAGAGAACTTGATACTGATAAACTTTTTATAATGTTTTCAACGTACTGTCTTTATTTTCTTTCCTAGAGAATGGATCTTGGAGAATGCCTGAAAGTCCATGACCTGGCTTTAAGAGCAGATTATGAAATTGCATCCAAAGAACAGGACTTTTTCTTTGAACTTGATGTAAGAACCTCATATCCATACTCTTGCAGTAAAATATTTTGAACATGAACTAGTGTCCCTATTTGGAAGGGCTAGGAAGGTATCTTTGATTATATGAAGGTTAATACATAGATAATATGCTTTTTCCCCTAGTGTGTAATGCCGAGATGAAACCCAAGGCTTTATAGATAGTAGACAAACAATATCACTGACCTAGCCCTAACTCCCAATTTTAAATATATAAGAGATTGAATATTTATGAAAATATATAAAGGATTCTTTTTTGTTGTTGTTGTTGTTATTCTTAAATTTGTTTTGTTTTTGAGATAGGGTCTCTCTGTTGTTAATTAGCTCTGGCTGTTCTGGAATTCACTATGTAGACCAGACTAGTCTCAAATTCACAGAGATTGATCTGCCTCTGTCTCCCAAGTCCTAAAATTAAAGACATGTGTCACTATACTCAGCCAAAAGAGATTCTATTAAAAAAAAAAAAAATCAGCCAATTTTCCCAACAAAAGTAAAAATATTACATTTAACAAATGTAAGCCACTCGTTTTTGTTTTTAAAGTCTTTGCCAAAAAGTAATCTAGTGAATTTTTCCATTAATAGTTACTTTGATAGATAATAGCTAGATCTTTTCTGTTCTGGGAATGAAATACAAGGCCTTATTTATAAAAGTCATGCACTGCATCACCAGACTACTCCGCAGATTCAGGACCACGTGGGTTTTTTTGTTTGTTTGTTTTGTTTTTTCTTTTTTTTTCTGTGTAGCTCTGGCTGTCCTGGAACTTACTTTGTAGACAAGGCTGGCCCTCACAGAGGTGACTGTGCTGCTGCCCACCTCTGCCCCTTCCACCTCTGCCTGCCTCTGCCTCTGGAGTGCTGGGATTAAAGTAAGGCATGTGCCACCACTGTCTGGCTTGGTACCATGTTTTTAATGTAAAATAATAAAAATAAAGAAAACACAGTTTAGGTATCAAAGAGTTACACATGTGACTTCGTATTGTTCTTTTTAAAGAAGAATTTCTTGCCAGGTGATGGTGCATACTTTTTAATCCAGCACTTGGGGTTCAGAGGTAGGCAGATCTCCATGAGTTTGAGGCCAGCCTTGTCTACAGAGTAAGTTCCGGGGTAGCCAGAGCTACACAAAGAAACCCTGTCTTGAAAAGAAAGAAAGAGAGAGAGAGAGAGAGAGAGAGAGAGAGAGAGAAAGAAAGAAAGAAAGAAAGAAAGAAAGAAAGAAAGAAAGAAAGAAAACAAAATTTCTTGTATTAAAATAGAAAAGCTTGGGCCTGAAGAGGTGGCTTGTCTAAGAGCACTTCCAGCACTCATATTGTCGCATAAGCATAATTCCAGTTGTAGGAGATCTGATGCCATCTTCTGACATCTGCAGTACCATGTATATACATGGTACACATAGAGATATGCAGATGTAGTATCATGCGTATGAAATAAATACCTAAAAGAGAAATTAAACTACCACAAAATGTTTTATAGACTCCATCAACTTCTTAAACTTTTTATTTTACATTTTTATGAAATACATGTACATAAGACATAAAAAGATTTATTTATTTCTCTTTTTTTTATTATGTATGCAATGTTCTGCCTGCATTCCAGAATAGGGTACCAGATCCTAGTATAGATGGTTATAAGACCCCTATGAGTGCTGGGAATTGAACTCAGGACCTCTGGAAGAGCAAACAGTGCTCTTAACCACAGAGCCATTTCTCCAGCCCCCCATAAAACTTGTATGGTGCTCTTTATTAGTGAAATTAGGTAATTTAATTTAGTTGAGGCTAGCAGTAAATATGTCCTACAGTCTTCTTTGAATATAAGAGAACTTTTCTAATGGAAATGAAAGTCCTCTATAGAAATTCATTACTGTCTGGGTATATGTTACAAGGGAATAGTACCATCAGTTGAACATTGTGATTGATCTTATTTTCAGTCTTTTTGCATTTTTTTTTTCTTTCTTTCTTTTTTTTTTTTTTCCCCTCCCTGAGACAGGGTTTTTTCACTGTAGCCTTGCCTATCCTGGACTTGCTTTGTAGACCAGGCTGGCCTCGAACTCACAGAGATCTGCCTGTCTCTGTTCAGTGCTGGGATTTTTTGGCTAAAGCAAATGCTCTTAAATGCTGAGCTATATACCCAGTCCTGTGAGGGAGTCATTTTATACATCTTGGATGTATATATTTATTCTGCTGTAGAAAAAACAGTTAGTCAAAATGGCTCATTTGTAGAACCAACAAGCTCATTGTTATTTTTACTCCTCTAGGATGCTGTCTTTGACTTTACATAAGGAAATGAAAGAGATTTGTCTGTGTGTGTGTGTTTTAAACTTTGGACTTTGGCTTACTTGGCTACTTTTTAAGTTTATGCAAAATGAGTTTTAATTTTTATCTGATGTACATATTCGTTACTTTTCTATTGCTGTGGTAAAAACACTATGCCATAGTAACTTACTTGGATGTAAAATTCCACAGGAATATAGAGTCCATTGACTATCATGGCAAGGAGGCCTGGCAGCAGAGCAGTAGACAAGCAAGAGAACAAACTGGGAATGGCTTTTGAAACCTCAAAGCCTGACCTACTGGGACACTTCTGTCAGGGCCTTCCGCCTCTTAAACCTACCTAAACAAGGCTGGTAACTAGGGACCAAGACTTTTTTTGTTGTTGTTTGGTTTTTTAGTTTATTTTTATTTAATGTACATTGCTATTCTGTCTAAATATATGTGTTTGTATGAGGGTGTCAGATTCCCCTGGAACTGGAGTTACAGACAGACAGTTGTGAGCTGCCATGTGGTTGCTGGGAGTTGAGCCCTCTCCAGCCCCAAGTCTTAAAGTCCTTGAGAATATAGAGGATATCTCATTCAAACCACCACAGTTTGACATTTGTTTTAAAATTTTCTTTTTTTCTTTTTTTTTTCCTTTGAGATTTTTTGTAGACAATTTCTCTGTGAAGCCCTTTCTTTTCTGGAACTGCCTCTGTAGACCAGGCTGGCCCCAAACTCCAGAGATCTGCCAACCTTTGCATCTAGAGCTGGGATTAAAGGTGTGCACTATCATGCCTAGCTTTAAAGTTAACTTTGAAATAAATTATTATTATAAACATTAAATATACCTCTAAATACAACTTCATTAGATTTTTTTTTCTGATATAGGCATTGCTAAATTTGTTAATGGCTTATTTTATCTTTAATATAAAAATTTGAAAACCACAGAATAAATTATCTAAATATCCGGAAGTAAATCTTGTTAACATATAATGGTCTTTCCATGGTGTGTGTCTATGTCTATCTCTGTCTGTGGTCAAAGATTAGCTTGCCGGAATTGGTTCTCTCCTTCTGCATTGTTGTCGTAGGAGACATTGTTGTCTGCATTGTTGAGCTCCTAGAATGGAGCTCAGGTCATTAGACTTATCTTCAATCAAATATCTTGATAGCCCAAAACCAGTTTCTCTTGGGTTGGTTGTGTTTTGAGATGTAGTCTTGATTGTATTGCTTTGATTGACTTTACACATGTTGTGTTACTCAAGCTGCTCTTCAGCTTGCCATTCTTTTTTTTTTCACCCTCCCAACTGCTGAGGTTACAGGGGTGCACTACTGAATTGTTGGGTTTTTTAAGAACGAAATTATTTTTATTATTGTTTTGAGGGTGTTTTAGGTTCTTTCCTTTGGACATTCTTCTAATTTATTTATTTATTTGAATTACTTGAAACTTAGGGCATAACACATGATAGGCAAATGCTGTACCACTAACCCATGTCACAGCCTTGTGCTTTTCTTGTTTGAGGGTTGTTGGCCTGCGTAAAAGAGTGTTGGAGATTAAATCCAGGTCTTCCTGCATAATAGGAAAGCAATTATGTGGTTAGGGCTTCATCCCTTACTCAAAATATAGTGATTAGTAAAGATATTTTTGGATAATTTTGATATGTGGTGGTAATTGTTTTATATTAAAATTTCTAGGCCATGGATCATCTGCAGTCCTTCATTGCAGATTGTGATCGAAGAACAGAAGTGTCGAAAAAAAGATTAGCAGAAACTCAAGAAGAGATAAGTGCTGAAGTGGCAGCAAAGGTAAGAATTTTAGTCCTTTCATTAGTTCAAAGCATAGGGTTTTTTTGTTTTGTTTATTTTGGCCTTGTTATCATTGAGATAGTGTCTCTTTGTAGCCCTGCTTGTTCTGGAACTTACTTTGTGACTTAAAACTCACAGAGATCTACCTTTGCCTCTGCCTTCCAATTGCTGGGATCTATTTCGTGTGCTTCCTTTTTTTTTCCCCCCCTCCCCTTTTTGGTGTTTTGAGACAAGGTTTCATAGGCTGAACATTGTGCTAGTTTTGAACTCACCAGAAATCTACCTTTATTTGCCTCTGAGTACCATGATTAATGAAGGAATGTGCTGCCATGCCAGGTTCATTCCAGCTTTTGATTTTTCAGTAATTAGGTTGTAAACCTAAGGAGGGAATTCTGTAGAGTTGTTTTTTTTACAAAAACATAAAGTAACATTAATAATTACAATTTTTTTCAGAATTTGCCAGTCATACATGCATTTATTTACATATAATGTATGTGTAGTTCCCTTTTTTTTTTTTTTTTTAAATTTCTTAAGACTTTTTTCCCTTTGGTTTTTTTGAGACAAGCCTTGACTGTGTTGGAACTCATTCTGTGGATCATGCTGGCCTCAAACTCAGAGATCCTATTGCCTCCCGAGTGCTGGGATTAAAGATGTGCATCACCATTGCCTAGCAAGACTCATTTTTATGTGTATGAATGTTTTGCTCGCACAAATGTTTTGACTTTTTTTTTTAAGTTTATTATGTTCTGCCTGCGTGGCTGCACATCAGAAGAGGGCATCAGATCTCATGGTTGTGAGCCACCATGTGATTGCTGGGAATTGAACTCAGGACCTTTGGAAGAATAGCCAGTGCTCTTAACCTCTGAGCCATCTCTCTAGCCCCTTGTTCTCACATATGAGTTTTAAACATACATATGTGCCTAGTACCCATGGAGGCTAAGTGAGTGCATTAGAACCCTGAAATTGGAGTTACAGTTATGAACCACCTGATAAGGATGTTGGGTCCTGAACCTGGGTCCTCTGTAAGTGTAGCAAGTGTTTTTAGCCTTAACTGAAATATCTCTCTAGCCCTTGAGTCTTTAGTTTTCAATACACATTAAGTTTATGTACCTACCACGGTAGTTTAAGGTATTGCAGTAGCAACAAAAATAATTTTATAGTTGGGGGGTGTTCACCACAATACGAAGAAATACATATTATGGAAGGGCCACAGCATTGGGAAAGTTGAAAACCACCAATATAAGGGGTCTTGTATCTCATGGTTAAGAGATGTAACAAGATTAGGTCCTACAGACCTGTACTGGTTGCACAGTATTGCAGTGGTCATCTACAGGAGAGCTACATAACAGATGACCTTAAACTTAGTGATTCAAACTGCATGTAATAGATCAGTTAGAGTAAACTTGATTGGACAGTATTCTAATATCTGCAGGGATTTTCTCTCACATGTTTTACAGTCAGCTGGAGGCTGCTGAGCTGTGTTTTGAGAGCTGGGCTAACTATGTTTTTTAATGGTTGAAGAGAAGCAGAAACTTCACACCCAGTTGTATAGTGTTTTTTAAGCATTTTCTTAAGACATGCTCGCTCTCCTCCATTCCTATAATTCAGAGCAAATAAACGCTCAAGTTTAAAATTGAGTATGATTGTGAGGGTGTGGATACAAGAAAGATTGAATATCTTTGGCTGTTTATATAATCTTTCAGTTATAGACCATTTAGGGAAATACCACTTTGATAAAAGAATAGTAATAAAACAGTTGGGACCCTTGAGGAAAGCAATGTCTTGGACTGGTAACACTATTAGCTGGTTGCAGTGGTTGCAGTGGTTCACGCCTGTAATCTCAGCACTCAGGGAGGCAGAAGCAGGCAGCTCTCTGTTAAGTTCAAGGCCAGACTGGTTTATAAAGCAAGTCCAGTACAGAGTTAACAAGATATAACTAATAAGAAAAAAAAAAAAAAAGCGAGTCCAGGACAGTCAAGGCTACATACAGAGAGAAATCCTGCCTCAAAACCAAAATCAATCAATCATTTGATTTTTGAGTGTGGTGATGTGTAAATTGTACTTGGGAGGGATAGGAAGTTGGAGTCCAGCCTGCGCTGTAGCAAGACTATTTTGCTACATAAATGGGTCTTTTATGAGTTTCTGAATTATCTTGTTTATGTTTTTTTTTACTTTTCTTACTGTTACTATTACGTGTATGTCTTTTGCTTTCATGTATGTCTGTGTAATACACATGGGCTTAGTTCCTTTGAAGATCACAACAGGACATTAATCTCCTCAAATTGGAGTTGCTGATGGTTGTTAGCTGCAGAATTTGTATTGGGAACCTAGTTTCAATAAACTAGGTTTTCTAAAAGAGCAGCCAGTAATACCAACTGCTGAGTCATCTCTTTAGCCCTTAATTCTGTTTTTTTCATTTATGATCTTCTTTTTGCTTTCCTAGGCTGAGCGTGTTCATGAGCTAAATGAAGAAATAGGTAAATTGTTGGCCAAAGTGGAACAACTAGGAGCTGAAGGAAATGTGGAAGAATCTCAGAAAGTTATGGATGAAGTAGAAAAGGCACGGGCAAAGAAAAGAGAAGCAGAGGTAAAATTCTCTTTTGTTTTGTTTTGAGACAAGGTCTTATTGTGAGACCCAGCTGTCCTGGAAAGAGGTAAGTTCTTAATAGTGGTAAAATGTTATTGTCTGTTCTTAAAGGAAATTAAATCAGTTTTAGTAATACTGCTGTTAAACTGTTGGCTTCAATTTCAAAGTGGGTTTGTGTTTTTTTTATTTAACTTTTATTAATTACACTTTATTCATTTTGTATCCCCCCCATAAGCCCCTCCCTCCTCCCCTCCCGATCCCACCCTCCCCCCTCCTTTCTGCATGCATGCCACTCCCCAAGTCCACTGATAGGAGAGGTCCTCCTCTCCTTCTTTCTGATCTTAGTCTATCAGTTCTCATCAGAAGTGGCTGCATTGTCAGGGTTCTAGGTTATCTCCATGAATAGTCCTTGGTTGGAGTATGAGTCTCTGGGAAGTTCCCTGTGTTCAAATTTTCTTGTTCTGTTGCTCTCCTTGGGTTTGTTTTTTTTTTTTTTTTTTTTTTAATTGGAGGCATTGCTATGTTGAAATTTATAACTTGTAAATGTAATTAAACCAATTATCCACATTAAAAACAAAACACCTGTATGCACTGTGCTACCTATCCGTTTCCCCAGTAATTTTACTCAAATACCATATCAGTAGAATCTGCTGCTACTTTGGGAGTCTTTTCTCATTCTAATTTTATGCCTTAGGTAAAAAATCTTGGGGTAAATAAATTGTTTTGATTGATTGTGGTGCTTTGAAAGAAAATGGTCCTCATAAACTCATAGGGAATGGTACTATTAGGAGTTGTGGCCTATGGTGGTGTTGGAGGAAGTGCGTCACTCTGGGTGCGCTTTGAGATCTCAGATGCTCAAGCTATGCCCAGTGTGGGTGGCTCTCTTGCTCTTGCTGCTTCCTGAGGATTCAGATGTATAGACTCTCAGCTACCTCTTCAGTGTCATGATTGCCTTTGTGCCGCAATGCTTCTTCCCATCAAGATAATAATGGACTAAACCTCCCAGTTAAATGTTGCCCTCTATAAGAATTGCCTTGATCATGGGGTCTCTTCACAACAATAGAAACCCTGTTTTTTAAATTATTAAACCTTGCATTGATAATATTTTGAGTTGCAGATGAAGCACATCACATTTATAATCAGTCCCAGCAGTTGGAAAGCTGAGCAAGAGGATCATTTGTAACCAACCAACCTATTGAGACCCTGTCTTGAAATAAAGAAAAAGAAGGCAGGTTGTATTGTGGCAAGATAAAAAATGAAGCCTTATGATTCAAAACGTTGTGGGGTATATTCTGTTTTCTCTTTTGTTCTGTTCCAGTAGTGTAGTGTGGAAAAGCAGAGTAGAAGGAAGCAATTTTAATACCTTCAACACACTTGTATTTCTTAATATTGGTATTTAGTACAGAATTTGAGGGGAATGAGAATAAAAGGGAAACCTCATCATTGCTTTTTATAACAACTGTGTAATACCCATATCATAGTGAATACCCTAAGACATCAAGAAAATACTAGCTAGAAAAAGAAAAAGGCCTAATGCATGTTAGTTATTTTTCACAGAATTCTCCCTTGGGATTGAACCTTTGGCTTCTTGCAAGCAGGCAAAGCAAGCACTTGGTCACTGAGCTTCATCCCCATCTTTTTTGGGGGAAAGGCTGTGGGTGATTCGAGACAGGGTTTCTCTGTATAGCCCAGGACGTCCTGGAACTCGGTAAGCTTATCTTGAACTCAGAGATTGACTTGTCTCTGCCTCTCAAGTTCCAGGATTAAAGGTCTGTGCTACCACTACAGGCTTTGTAAACCCATCTTTCTAAGTTTCCTCTTGAGACAGAGCAGAGTCTTTGATGTTGCTCAGCCTTGCCTTGGGCTTATGGTCTCCTTGTGTCAGCCTCTAATACTCCAGTATTCTTTTCTCCCAGCCATTCTTATCTAGTCCCTAAAATAGCTTTGGTTTTGGCTTGGTATCATTATAGTGCCAGTTCGTAAAACCAGTTGGTAAATTTTCTATTTTGTTTGAAAGTGACGTGATACAATATTTTTTTTCTTTAATTTCTTGACAGACTTTACCAGAAGCCATTTGAGAATGGAGGGTGTGTGTGTGTGTGTGTGTGTGTGTGTGTGTGTGTGTGTGTAAAACTTTAGTTAAAAGGTAAATTCTGGGCAGGCAGGCAGCTCATTCCTGAAGTCACAGCACTCAGGAAGCTGAGGGTAGGATTACCACTGTTAGTTCATGGTCAGCCAGAGCTACAGAGTGAGAAAATATATAAAAACAAAAGGCATAATAAAAATTTTACATTCTTAAGTGATTTTAAGGA
Organism: Psammomys obesus; assembly: GCF_907164565.1. Classification (NCBI taxonomy): domain Eukaryota; kingdom Metazoa; phylum Chordata; class Mammalia; order Rodentia; family Muridae; genus Psammomys; species Psammomys obesus. The sequence goes on from NW_026586550.1 coordinate 10,853,273, forward strand.
TGTTCAGTTTTTTTCATCTTTTAAATCACCTTGGAAGTTTTTTGTCTTATATAATTTCTACATGCTAATTTATTGATATAAAATTATTCATAAACTGCTTTTTAGCATTTGTTCTCACCTCACTTGGTACCTTTCCCCTCCCTTTTTCCTGTCTTTCCTTTCAGGTCCTTAAGCCAAGATGATAAATATTTTATCTTTGATCTGCACTTTCAGCCCTTTCTGCTGATTTAACTAGATGGATATTTACTAACTTTATTTTTCTCTTGAGAAAACTGATCTTTTGACTGTGTTTTTCCATTGTCATTTATGGTTTCTGTTCACATTTTTCTTCTCTCTGTGTTCTGTAGTTCATTTGTATTCTACCGTTATGAAGCAGCTGCTTGAATTGTTTTTAGACTTTTTTTAAAATAATATTTGCTCGGCAGTGGTGGCATGTGCCTTTAATCCCAGCACTTGGGAGGAGGCAGGTAGACCTGAGTTTGAGGCCAGCCTGATCTATAGAGTGAGTTCCAGGATATTCAAGGCTACACAGATAAACCCTGTCTTGGAAAACAAAACAAATATTACCTCTCCTGTGATCTCGTCTTTCTCTTTCATGATTCCCTTTCTAGTTCATGTTACATATATACAGTGAGACATGTGAGACTGTCTTAAGGAAAACAAAGGGGACAGTTAGAAATAACCTGAGGTTTAATAGTGAATTCCGAACTTTACACAGTGGTTTAAAACCTCAGCTTTGTTGTGTTACTGTTAGTTAATTTTCATGGAAGATAGCACATTTTGAAAGTTTACTTGTCTATAAATACGTCTTTCTTTTGTTTCTGTGATTTTTATCAGTTGTAATAATGTCATGTATACCTTTGGAACCACCAGTAGAGCATTTAAATTTCTTAGTAACCCTTTGAAGATAATAGTTTTAAAATTTATCAAAATCCTATGTGGGATTGTAAAGACAGTAAATTACAGCTCAATGTAGAGACTGATAGCCACACTTGGTTATGTCCTGTTTCTTCCCTAAGTGTCATTAAATTAATTCTCATACTTACAATCAAAATTTTTAAAATGTCTTCTAATAAACTGCAATTCTCCTATAAGAACGTCATACCCATGCTCTTGTAAGCAGCACCTCTTTCCCTTTATTCTCAGACTTAAAGTAAAATTCTAAAAAATTGGGGACCTGGTTCAGTCGTAAAATTCTTACAACACAAGCATGAGGTCCTCAGCCCAGGATCAAATGCCATCTTAAATTTAAAGAAAAATGAAGACACAGCAGAAATGTCCCTGCAATCCCACTGGATCTTAGGAGCTTGTGTCTAGCCATTTTAGCCAACCTTGAGCTCTAGGTTGAGTTCCAGGTTTAGTGATAGTTCCTGTCTCAAAGGAGAAATGGATCAACAGTTACGAGTATTGACTGCTCTTACAAAAAAGACTTAAGGTTTAGTTCCCAGTACCTGCGTGTCAGCTTAGTGTGGTTTGTAACTTTAGTTTCAGAGAATCCGATGTCTCTCTTGACTTCCATGGCTTCCTGTACCCATGTGCAGCCCATACAGTCTACGCAGGCCACACCTAAGCATATGTACTAAATACTAAAAAAAATAATCATAAAGTGGAGAGCAGTAGAGCAAAACACTTGTTTTGACTTGCAGCCTCAGCACACATATACACAGGTACACTGGCTCAGTTTCATGCACACATACAGACCTCCCCCCTTCATCCCATGCCACACATAGACTGTTTAGTTGTACATGACGTGACTCAAACAACCGTCAGTAACTTTGCTCAGTGGGATCTGACATCTATCCTCCATGGGCACCCACGTACATTTGGCATACATTCATACCTAAAGATAAAAATCCTCCTAAAAATTAACATTGATATTAAGGGAACTTTTTTTCTTTAATCATAGCTTACAGCATATAGTGAAGTATACCTTTATGGAACCAAAGATAAAGTAAGCTGTTACTTTTTCACTCCTGACTTCAAACGATTAGATTATTATTTTTGTGGTATTTACAGTAATTTTTATGAATTCAAAAAAAGCCTGTGTCTGTTGTTTAAAGCTACTGGAAAGGCTGAGGAAGAACGATTTGATTCCAAGAGTTCTAGATAAACCTGAGTAAATAGCAAAGCCACAACTCCAAAACAAAATGAAATGCAGTTATGTCTCTTTTGTGGCATTTAATTTGAAGTTGTTTCTAGGTTTTCTTTGTTTGACATGCCGTTTTGATAAGTATATTGGTCAGATATATTTTGTTGTTGTTTGTTGTTTATAACAGGCCTTTTTTGTGTAGTCCATGTTTATCTGAAACTTGTGATCCTGCTTCTGCTTTCCAGTTGCTTGAATTCTAGGAACCACGCTATAGGTAACCTGAGCCAGATACTGTAAAAAGTCATTCAGTTTGAGTTTGCTAGTTAGTTTATGTGGTTATAGTATTTAAAGGTTGGGGTGGAATATTATTGAACTGAACCCTGAGCTTTGTATACATAAGTATGTATTCCAAGATAAATCAGCTGTGTATATCTAGGCTTTCATGGTTAGATTTTTGATAGGAAACTGCTCTAATGCTATGCACCATCATGAGACACCTGTTAGTAGTTTATGTAGTTTCTGATGATAGTAGCAGTTTTCGTACTGTGAAGTATTTTATGATTAGTAAGTACCTTATTTGTACTTTTGAGATTATTCTCACCCCCTTTTAAAAAATCTTATTTGTTTTATGTGTATGGGTGTTCTGACTGCATTTATATGTCTGTACTTTGTGTATACGTGGTGCACAGAGGCTGGAAGAGGCAGTGTATTCCTTGGGGTTGAAGTTGGAATGGTTGGAAGCTGCCAGTTGGCATAGAATCCAGGTCCTCTGGAAGAGTAGCCAGTGCTTTTAACTTCTAATGTTTCTCTCCAGCTTCCTTACAATTTTTTTTAACTTCATAGGTTATAGTTAGTAGCCATGGAGTGGTGTGTGTACATGAATGCATATTCTCATGTGAGGGTCCACATGATAATTTTTATAATTATCATAAAAATTATAATATATGTGGAAATCAGAGGACAGTGCCAGAAGCTGTCTGCCTTTTTATTTTTGAAACATAGTCTCTACATGACTTGAAATTTGTCAAGTAGGCAGCCTGGCTAGCCAGTGAGCCCCAGGTATCCATCCACTTGTCTTTATTCTCCTTGTTGCTGGGATCGCAAGCACCTGTCACCATGTCCAGCTTTTGTGGGGAAGGCACATGCCATGCCACTGGTGTGTAGGTCAGCAGACAATCTGTAAGAGTCAGTTCTCTTTTCCAGCCTTGTGTTTTCTTCTACAATGTGGGTCTTAGGGATTGTACTTGGGTCATCAGGCTTGGCAACAAATACCTTTACCCACTAATCTATGTTGCCTGCTTTGCCTCCCTGATTTTTTTTTTTTTTAACTTTGGTTAAAATTGGGGATCAAACTCATATTTGTAGCATAAGCACTTACCAGTTGAGTTCCTCATTCCTTTAATTGGTGGTTTTTGAGACACAGTTTTTCTTGTAGCCTTGGCTATCCTGGAATCCACTTTGTAGACCAGGCTGGCCTCAAACTCACAGAAGCCTGCCTACCTCTTTCTCCCCAGTTCTGGGATCAAAGTCATGCGCCACTACCACCTGGCTATTTTTAATCTCTTAATTCTCTTTTAAGGAATTTCTCTGTAGATTTATTCAGCTATTTTTAGCATGTCATCCTAACCAAAGCTACTTAGAGATTTGGAAAATACAAACAAAACAAACAAAAACCTATAATAGTGTCAGTAAAGAAAATAGGATAGTGGATTGGCAAATTTACCAATGTGTATTGTTTATTTATGAACAGTGTAAATGAAATATATGAGTACAGGTCATCTGAATATTTTCTTACGGAACTTTTAGGGATGTGTGATCATTATTATTTTTCTCGCTTTTGTTTAGGAAGTTTATCGGAATTCTATGCCAGCTTCCAGTTTCCAACAGCAGAAACTTCGTGTCTGTGAAGTCTGTTCTGCATATTTGGGTCTTCATGATAATGACAGGAGACTTGCTGATCATTTTGGGGGTAAATTGCACCTGGGATTTATTGAAATAAGAGAGAAGCTTGAAGAACTAAAGGTATGTTGGGTTAAATTAATATCCCTCACTTCAGCCTGGTTAACCTGGTTCTTTTGCACGTCATCAGTTTTCTTTTGGTTTCATTGACAAAGTCTTGCTGTGTAGCTTTGGCTGATGTTGAACTACTGGCAGTCCTTTTGTCTCAGCCTCCCTGTACAGTTTTTGAATAGTACTGTTTGCTTTTATTTGACAATATTGAGACTCTGTTTACAATGTATTATATTATGGAAAAACAGAGGGAAAGGTCTTGTAGATGTGATTTATAAATGTCATGATGGAGATAACGCTGGAGCTCAGTGGTAGTATGATTGCTTTTCATGCTTTCAAAAAAAATGGTGAAAGATGAAGTTTTGTATGTCTTCCGTAAGCCAGCTTGGAAATCTAATAGTTGTTAATACCTGACAAAAATTTAAAGTATGTTAATGTTAATTGTGCTACATGGGAAACCAGATATGGTAAGATTATTAAGGATTTGGCCAGTAAATTTATAACTGATGTTGTAATTATTACCATTTTAAAGAGAGTTGTAGCTGAGAAGCAGGAGAAGAGAAACCAGGAGCGCCTGAAACGAAGAGAAGAGAGGGAGAGAGAAGAACGGGAGAAACTGAGGAGGTATGTGCCAAGTCAGAAATAGTGCTTGTATTTGAAGCTCAGTCTTCAGTCTGAAGAATTATGATGTGGAAATACTATTAAATTGGTTCTGGGCATGGAAATTTTGAAAAATATGCCTTTAAAAAATGTTACTATGCATGACGATTTTATTGGAAATAATACAGATTAAATAACTTGTATTTATCTAAAATGCTTTAAGCCAGAAATGTTTCAAAATTTGGAAATTTTGAATTTGGCAATCTGTGAATAAACAAGCCTCACCTGTTTAGTATCTCTAGTTTAAAATCTGAAACACTTCAGAAATCCTAGTTTTTGAGTATTATGTCTATATTTCACCTTTTTATGTTAGGGATACTCAACCTTTAACAACTCTGTCAACTGAATTGATTTCTTTCATAATTTGTAGAAAATTAAAGGATGTTTTATGTCTTTAGGTTGTAAAACCTTTTACTACCCTTTGATTTTTTTCATATTGGGCTAGATTTGTACCTTCTTATCACAGAACTGGGCTTTTCTTTTTTGATTGTGGTCTTGGGGTTTGAGCCCAGGGCTTTGTACATGCTGGGCAAGTACTCCCATTATGTCACCTCCTGTGGAAAGGACTATGTCCTTCCTCTGTTTCTCTGTTTATTTTATACTTTTTCAGGAAAAATTTGGGAGTTTTTGTTTTTATATTAAGATTAATTATTTTCTCAGTTGTAGGATCCATAATTTTTACATGGTTTCTCTGTGTAGTCCTGACTGTCCTGAAATCAGTTTGTAGACCAGGCTGCCCTTGAACTCACAGAGATCCTCCTCCCTCTCCCTCCTAAGTGCTAGGATTAAAGCTATGCACAACCACGCCCCATGGATCCTTAAGCATAAAAATCTGTTAACTTGATACAGCTTCATCCTATATAAGTCTACTTATATTAACATTGATTAATTGGTAAATTTAGTTTCATATTTAGAGTGTTCAAACATCCTTCTGAATAATTTTCGGCCATTAGCAATTAAAATTACATTGTGGCAATGTTGTTTTATAGCACATGTTCAGAACTTTAAGCAACATTATCTTAGACAGTCATGCCACAAAGAAATTTACCTCTTCTGATTGATAGTGTTTCCTAATTGCAAAAATTACATTTTTGAAATTTAAGTACCTCTCAGAGTTAACATATGTCTCTAAAATAATTAAAACCCTTTATTGGTCATGCTAACTTTAAAGCTCTGAGCATATTTTCAGTTTAGGTGAACTTTATTTTGTATTACATAGGTATGTGTGTGTGTGTGTGTGTGTGTGTGTGTGTGTGTGTGTGTGTGTGT
>NW_026586550.1:10859310-10887041 GCF_907164565.1 Psammomys obesus
TGTGTGTGTGTGTGTGTGTGTGTGTGTGTGTGTGTGTGTGTGTGTGTGTTTACATGTTTGCTCATGTGCATACTCAGACATACTACAGACATACGTGTGTCACACTGCCCAATAAAGAGGACAGGCCTTTCACCATGGGAGCTGAACTCAAGCCACCAGACTTTTGTGGCAAAGCGTTTCCACTGAGCCATTTCACTGGCCCATATGTTACTGGCTTTTAGCTGATGATCTTTTTTCATTTCAAGGGCAAAACAGTACAATGTTATGGTCTAGTCTGTCTTTAGAAGCCCCCCTTCACTCTCACCCCTTCCCCTATCTCTCTATTTTTCTGTTTTCCACTTAAAAAATTTTACGTCAGAACTTATCTCTTTGTTCTTAGTGTATGTTTAGATTCTTTCCCACCCCACCCCAATTTATGTGTTTGTTTGTGTGGGTTGTCTATGTTTTTTTTTTTTTTTTTGTTTGTTTTTTTTTTTTTTATGCATGTAGGTATGTGTAAGTCAGAGGACTGTTCTCTGGAATTGGTTCTTGCCTTTACCTTATTAAGGTAGGGTCTTTTGTTGCTTCTGCTTTAGAAAAACTATTATTATTATTATTATTATTATTATTATTAATTGTGCAGTATTATTATTATTATTATTATTGAGACAAGGTCTTTCTATACTGCTGACTGTCCTGGAGCTATATAGATGAGACTGTCCTTGCCTCTGCCTCTTAAGTGCTGGGATTGAAAACATGTGTACCGTAACTAATAATAAAAATAAGTTAAAAAAAAGGAAAAAAAAAACATGTATACCACTCACATCTAGTTTACTTGCTTGTTAAACCTAGGTATTGTTGTGTAACTCAGGCTGATTGCTTGAACATAGATATTTCAAGCACTTGTCACTGCTTATTCCCAGGCTGCTTTTTCTAGGGATATTGTTAAGTAATCCAGTATTTAGATTAGTATAGTTAGTGGTTTGTTTTTTTATTGTTTGTGTTTTTTGTTTTGAAGAAATTGTTTTATATAATGTTGGAATTCTCTGTTTAAGATTTGACTGAGATGGTCAAATGACCTTGCAGAGTGGAAGTGGGTGGGTGAGGAGTGGACTTGAGGGGGTTTGTTCCCTAAGAGGATATAAGGAGTCAGCAAGGGAGGAATGAGTCAGGCTCCATGGTCTGGGGAATCTTACAGCTTTGACTGATTAGCAATCAGGTTGCTTCTTTATTTATACAGGTTTCACAAAACAAAGACAGACTAATGATTATCCAGAAATACAGATTGTATCTTTGGGCATGTGTTTGATTTTTTTTTTTTTTTTTTTTTTTTTTTTTTTTCATTACATGTCTGGGGTTACAGGTTTGGTCACAATTAGAAAATAGAAATATAACAGATTTTATTTTATTATCAGCCTCATTTATTTTTATTATTCAATTCAAAGAATCTAAAGAATGTCTCCACCAAAGTCAACACATTTACTATATGACAGCCTGCATTTAGGCTGACAGTATTTACAGTTTTAAAGTGCTCCAGACATACAGAAAATATCTGAGCCCGTCTTTATGAATAGCAAATACTAATACTTATAGCAGGAAAAGATTATTTTAGTCTATCTTATTTACTGAGTTCTATTCCTCCAGGGGTGTACCCTTTACAATCCCCTATCTTAAATTGCATTTTCAGAAACCTCTAAGCGCATTGTAAAAAGAGGCCTGGAATCTGTAACCAGTTCTAGCCAGTCCCAGTTTGTCTGTTATCTCTAAGTTTACATTGTCAGAGAACTCTAAGTGTATTTTAAAGAGAGGTCTTGAAGCTGTTACCAGTCCTCCTGTTACCAAGTTTTTGTCAACTATTTCTAGGTTTACCCCGTTGTTCCAGTTATACTGTTTGAGCTTGCTTAGGGCCAGATACCCAAAGAAGATTCCTGAGTCATGGCTCCTTTAGAAATTCCTAGCTTTGTGCTTACCTGTGCTTACCTCTATCATCATCTCCAGGGCATAAAGAAGACTTCCATATATGGCCAGGTAAAGTTATTTCCCTAAAAGCAGAAGAGATAGTAAGTTTAAATTGTTCTTAAAAAGACTTACACATATTTTTCTCAGGGAAAAGACATAAAATGAATCACCATGCAGAAAGTTCCAAAAAATGCAACACATAGAGAGCAAAACCTAAAAGTGAGAGACAGAATGATACCCATCACAGCATTCAGCTAAGCTTTGTTGTAACTGTAAAATAGCTATGCTGGCTTTATAGGACTTCCCTCGTTTACAGGGTATATGGCTGTGCCATATTTCCCTTTCTGATTTATTAACTTAAAGGTTTGTAGATTTCAGTTTATGGCCCATAGAGCAGTTTTAGTCTTAGGAAGAGTGGAAGAACAAGAGTTTAAATTAGAGCAGAATTATTCCTTAATGTTAATAATAGTAGATCAAAAGTCCCAGCCTGAGACAAAAGGATGTCAGAGACTGTAAAAATTTATTCGCAACTTCTGCAGCTGAGGTAGGTCCTGATTATTCTGAGCTTATAGATGTAATTTATTGATATAAGAACTGTATATTTATTTTCAAATCAGAATTATTCTGTAAGCCATGGAGATGGGATCTAACTTGTTCCCACTTTACTGAGATCCTAATAGGACTGTAATAATGGTTATAAATGTTGAAAAGTTGATCACCTCTTACTCCTTTTGATTGCAAAGTATAACCTTATTGGAGAAATGTTTAGCTAGACATGGTGGTACATACTTGTAACTCTAGCACAGAGGAAACTGAAGTAGATGGATCCGCAGCTTTGATACTAGCTTAGGCTATGTAGACTTTGGAATCAACCTAAGTTACATAGTGAGTCTTTATCCCAAAGAACAAACTGTTTGAATTAAAGTTTATTTTTATTTTTTATGCTCTATCCAGCTTTCAAATGATGAGGCGGAGACCTATTATTATATTTATTAATTATCTTTAGAGTACTACAGCTGGGCAGATACTGATATATTCTAACCCGTCTATACTATTCTGGCTACTTCTCAGCCACATGCACCATGCTCCTTGCCATCTAGTCTCGCCTCAGCTACTACTCCTCTATCTTTGTCCTTATGATGACTCCTTATGGCCCTTCTTTTCCCCCTCCCCTCTACCTGGGACCCCCAGACTGGGAACAGAAGTTCTGCCTACTATCTTCTCTGCCCAGTCATAGGCTCTTCAGCTTTTTTATTAACCAGTCAGAGATAATTGGGGAGTAATTTTTATGCAACATTGAGACAGGAGATTCTCAATAGCAATAACAATACCAGAATCTGTTAGCATTTAGCTCACTGCAGGTTCAGCACTTAATGATCTAATATACAGAGACACCATAATACAATGTGAATGAAGATCACCTCTACAACAAAGGTAATTGTGAAATTGAGGAAGCAGTAACTGTTTATAAGATAAAGTTATAAAATAATATAAAATTTTCGAGCTGGGTTTCTGTCTGCTCCTGAAATAATCAACTAAAAAGTACATCACTTACAAGCCATTTATCTGCCAGGATCTGTGTTACAAAATTTGCTTTAGTTTATCTGATCTGTGTTAGTTAGGTTTTTCATTGCTGTTTTGACTCATGGACTCAGAAGTTTTAGCACCTGGTTTGCTGGCTTCTCTGCCAGGGGCCTGTGGTTGAGGCAGAACCTAATGGTAACTGAAAGATACAAAGGGCCATAGTAGAAAAAAGCTTCTTACTTCAAGGTAGGCAAACACAAGAGGTTAATAAGACAGGTCCAGCCATAATATGCACACGTCAAAGAACCTGCTTCTCTGAACTACTTGTTCTATCCCATCTACTTGTTTCTATAACCTAACAACAATACCATCAAATCAAGAATCTATCAGTAGGGGTTAGAGAAATGGCTAAAAGCATTTACTGCCCTTTCAGGAGACCTGAGTTCAGTTCCCAGCAGCCAAATGAGGAGTTCACAGCTGCCTGTAACTCCCAACTCCACAGGAGCCAACACTTTCTGTCCTCCACAGATATCCACTTGCGTGTGGTATACATGCATATGTTTAAAAAATTGTCAATGGATTATTCATTTATTAGATAAAATTAGATAAGAGCCCTTATGATCCAGTTAGTTCTAGATGACTAGATATACCAGTTGGGGACTAGATCATTAGCATATGAACTTTTGGGGGACATTTCACACTTAATGACATTTAAATTGTTATTCCTCTCTTACACATGATAGGTTGAACTAAGGGAGGATATGTAACTTTCTGCTGGTTACACAGTGAATGGATAGAATCATAGTTAATAAACCCCAAAGCATATTATGAAATAAACTTGTCATTATATGTACACTTAATTACAGAATATACTGCTGCAGTGTTGTACTAACCATGGAATTGGAATTGTTTGTTGAGCACTAACTTTGTACTGGGAAGTGTACAGAGTGTGTGCTATATAAGAGTATAGTCTGGGGCTGAATCATTTGGAGGTTGGAGAATGCTTCAACAGATTAAGAGCAGTTCCACATGGGCGCTCACAACCATTCCTAACTCTAGTTCTGGGGATCCAGTCTTTTCTGACCATACATATGTACATGGTTAACACACATACATGAGGCAAAACACACAGTTTTAAATATAGTACTTGGGTCTGGAGAGATGGCTTGGTGAGGTGGCTGGAAAACATGTACAGCACTTTCAGTTGTCATTGTCCACATTCGGCAGGTAACAGTTTCCTAATGCTTCTAGCCTCTTGAGTCATGCATCCCCAAATTCACGTGTGCACATGCACACACAAACACAAAATTAAAAATACTAATTTTTTTAAATATAATTAATGTACACAGACGAAGATGTAAGCTTGAGATCATTTTTCTACGACTATAGTATGAGGTTATAGGTTCAATGGACATTTTAGATCTTGAGACATTTTTCTTTATTCACGGAAGAGAAAGGCAGAGTGTAAAAGCTATAGAAAAAAAGTTTGTTGTTCTAGTCTAGAATTTTGAAAAATTAAAATTTTTGATAAGCACAGAGTTTCAGTCTCCGGAAGTATACTCTTTCCTAAGCCAGGTGTCTAGTTAAAGGAACTGTGACAAGGTAGGATATTCTATAGTTTTTGTTTTGTTGGAGAAATTCTGATGCAAGAACATGACTTGTTTTTATAAAAATAACAAACGTCAGAACTTAAAAAAAAAGTCATTTAGGAGCACTTTGTGCCAGTTTTAAAAAAGTCACTTTTCTAAAAGTAGATATTCTTTTTTTAGGTCCCGCTCACATAGCAAGAATCCCAAAAGGTAGGTATTGTAGAAGATGGGTAAAATAGTGAAGTTGTATTTTTAAAATGTCTTTTAGATTATATATCTTTTGAATTCTGATGGGAATTAATAAAATATTACTGACTCAGCCAGGTGGTGGAGGTGCATGACTTCAATCCTAGCGCTCAGGAGGCAGGGGCAGGCAGTTTCTGTGAGTTGAAGGACAGGCAGGGCTTCACAGAGCAACCTTGTCTCAAAATAATAATAATAATTTCTTCATGTTAGTTCAGGTTTGAATAAACCTTCTAGAAATTTAGTGAATATGTGACAGATTTTTTTTTTTTTGGTGATTTGAATTTAAAAAAAATCAATTCAAATGGTCCATTTAAGAAACAATCTGCTAATATACCTGTTGGAAATACAAACAAGTTAGCCAGCTACCTGGGGATTTTATTTTGTTGTTTTAATAGAATTTGTTTTGTTTTGTTTTTGAGAGTGTGTAGCCCTCTTTGGCTCCAGTTTGTCTTCTGCAACTCCTGCATCTGTCTTTTGGACTGTTAGGAAGGATTACAGGCATATGTCAACATTCCTAGTTAATTGTTTTTCTAGGCAGTGTCTTTTTGATTTCATTATTCTCCTGCCTCCATATTTCTTTCTTTCTTTCTTTTTAATGTATTTACCTTTTTTTTTTTTTTTTTTTTTTAAATTGTGTACTGGTGTTTTGTCTGCATGTATGTGTATGTGAGAGTGTCAGATCTTAGAGTTACAGGCAGTTGTGAACTGTCACGTGGGTACTGGGATTTGAACCTGGGTCCTTTGGAAGTGCAGTCAGTGCCCTTAACTGCTGAGCCATCTCTCCAGCACCTCCTCCATATTTCTTAATGCTGAGATTACATCTGTGTACAATCACATCTGATACCAGAGCCTTTAGTGAGTTAACCATGTGATGCAGTGTAACGTGGGATAATTGTTTATATATTTGTTACCACAAAGTTCATAGCCAAACATATTTCTTCTATTCCTTCAACATGTTGAATTTGCTCTTATTCCCGAACTTTATACCAGGGTGCTCCTCTCTATGCTGACTGATTTGCTTCTTCTGTTTGCATTCTTTGCTCAAATGCTGTCCCTTCCGAAAATCCTTTTTCTACCTGCTCTATGTAAACTATTACTGCCCATTTCTCCTTTTACTTTTTTTTTTTTTAATAGATGTAGAACTCCAGAGACTTGTTTCTAAACTATAAGCTCCCAACAGTTCAGGGATCTGATTTTATTTTACTGTTCTTTTTCTTTTGTAACTAAAAAGTTCCAGGGCTTAGGTACCTAGTAAACATATTGTGCATGAATAATTATCTGGACATTTTAAAAAGTTGCATTAAGTTATGTATTAGAAGGTTTTTTTTTTTTTTTTTTAAGTGGATTTTATTTACTTTATTTTTCTTCTAGATTATTTTGTCGGTGTGTGGGTGTTTTGCTTGCATGTATTTATATGCGCCACATGAACACTTAGTGCCCTTGGAGTTTCAAAGCGGAGGTCCAGATTCCCTGGAACAGTTATAAATGCTTATGAGCCGTCATGCTACAACGTGGCCCTAGGTTTTCTTCAAAAGCAGCCAGTGCTCTTGATCACTTAAGCCATCTCTCTAGCCCCTGTTTTACTTTTGAGACAGAGTGTTATGTACCCTGTCTGGTCTCACCATTGTAGACTTGGCTGATCTCAGACTTGTAGCAATATGCCTACCTGTACCTCCCAAATGCCAGGATTGAAGGCATGTCCTGGTGATCTTTGTCTCATGACAGATGGATGGAAGGTTGGATGGACAGCTTGATCTTTCCCGTATGCTAAATGGATAGACAAATAGATAGACAGCCTTTCTCTTTTCCTTTTTAGAAACATGTTCTTTAGAGCCAAGTGTCCTAGCAAGCATATTTCCTATAATTGCAGTTCTCAAGGAGCAGAAGCAGGAGATTTAGGAGTTCAAGGCCATCCACAGCTACACAGAGCAAGTTTGAGGCCACCTTTGGCTATAGGAGAAATAATTTGTTTAGTTGAAGAAACTATTCAGTTGTGATTAGACATGAAGTCTACAATATATGTACATATATATATATATATATATATATATATATATATATCCCAATTTAAGTATAATATAGACCGGAGCAGAGTATTTTTTAAATCCTTTTATAGGAGCTGGAGAGATGACTCGGTGGTTAAGAGCACTTGTTCTTGCAGAGGACCCTGCTTCCATTGCCAGCAACCACATAACAGCTCATACATAGCAGTTCATAATTCCAGCTTTTGGGGATCCAGTGCCACCTTTTGACCTTCCTGACACCAGACATCACATAGTACACAGGCGTACATTCAAGCAAAGCATTCATGCATTCATTTCACTTAGCTTTTCCCCCCGCATCTAGTAGTAGGGGTGGATCCTATTAGCCCCTTGGATGTTAAGTTCTGTGCCACTGAGATACATCCCTAGTTTACTGACATAAATTTATATAGCCTACATTGACTTCTGAAACAATAAAAAGGAAATATAAAAAAAAGATTTTATGGAAATTCTTTTGTAGCCAGGTGTTGTGCTTATGCCTTCAGTCCCAGCAGTTGGAAGTCAGAGGCAAGCAGATCTCTGTGAGTTCTAGGTCAGCCTGGTCTACATGGTGAGACCACATCAAAATTAAAAAAGTTTTTTTTTTTCATAACAAAATAATCATTTAAAAACAAATTATATCACCCAATTAAAGTTAAGAGAAAATACTACATTTTTGTGGTAACTTGAAATGTTTTAACTGTTATTATTCAAGGAACATTTTATATACCATAAGATAGATTTATCCATTTTAAGTTTATAAGGAATTATTAACACAACCCAGCTTAAAGCATTTCCATGGTTTTTGAGTTTTGTGTTTTGTTTTTTCCCGTTTTTTGACATGTTCTAGCTGTAGTATCCTAGGCTGCCCATGAACTTACTATTTTTCTACCTCCACCTTTTCAGTGCTGGAATTAAACATGCATCACGCATCTTCTTCATTTTTGGGACAGAATTTCTTGTGTAGCCTTGGCTGTCCTGGAACTCACTCTGTAGACCAGGCTGGCCTCGAACTCACAGAGATCCAACCTGACTCTGCCTCCCAAGTGCTGGGATTTAAGGTGTGTGTCACCACCACCTAGCTGCTTCTGTCACTCTTAAAGGGGCTTTAAACCAAACAATATACTTTTTAATCATGTTTTCTCTCACATATTTCTGTTCTATCCATGCTGTTTCCATCCTCATCACACATAAGTTTTCATAAAGTGTCCAAATGATACTTGTTTGATTAATTGTAATTTTGGCTTCACTTGGGCATTTGGGACTTTAGTGGTCAAAATATAATTCAGGGAAAGGCTGGTTTATCCTTAAAATATTCTTTATTAAGCTTTCTCCTTATTTCATATGTGTCAGATACACTTTTTTTCTTTTTAAGATTTATTTTTATTTGTAAATATATGCCATGTGGGTGGGTGGGTTGCCCTTGGAACTGGAATTATATGCTACCTCACATGTATGTTGGCAACTGAACCTGTGCTGTAGAAGAGCAACAAGCACTCTAAACTTGCTGAGCTATCTCCTCAGCCCCCTGCTAAAAAAAAAACCAGAAACAACTTTTGGGTTTCACTGTGTGTGTGTGTGTGTGTGTGTGTGTGTGTGTGTGTGTGTGTGTGTGTGTGTATTCCTGGCTGGCCTCAAATTCAGTGTGCCAGCACAATTTGCCCTAATAAGTCTTTTATTACTATTTTGTGTGTGTTTGTATGAATATGTGAGTGTATATGTGTATGTATGTGTGATGTAAAGGTCAGAAGAAGGCTTTATTACTGTCCCCTGTCTGAATCTGGGGTTTGTGTTTTCTTGGCTAGGCTGTAAACTAACAAGTTTCTGTCAGCTGCCCTGGAGCTGGGGTTACAGATGTGTGTTGTAATACCCTTAGTACTCATGGTTGTGCTGCAAGCCCTTTTTTCACTTAGCTTTTTTCCCCCCCATCTAGTAGTAGGGGTGGATCCTATTAGCCCCTTGGATGTTAAGTTCTGTGCCACTGAGATACATCCCTAGTTTACTGACATAAATTTATATAACCTAGATTGACTTCTGAAACAATTAGTATTTTTGTTTTTATTTTGAAATCCTAGTATCATCATAAACATACTAGCAATTTATTTTCATTGCACATAGTTTATTTAGTAGAATAGAATTGACATCAAGTACAATTACTGAAGAATAACTTTTCAGTATGGACAAGATGGCTCAGCTGGTTAAGGTACCAAGCCTGATAATCTGAGTTCAGTTTCTAGGACCCAGGTTGTAAAAGGAGACTCCCAAAAATTTGTCCTCTGACCTTCACTTATATCCTGTGATGTGCATGCATGCACACGCATCACTTATTTAAAAGTTTTGTGAAAATTAGCTTTTTTTTTTTTAAAGAACAGAGTTTTAGTGTAAATGAGAGTTACAGTACTAACAATGAAATAATTTTCATGTAGATCTAGATCCAGAGAGCATCGTAGACACCGATCTCGCTCTATGTCACGAGAACGCAAGAGGAGGACTCGATCCAAGTCTCGGGAGAAACGCCATCGCCACAGGTCCAGGTCCAGCAGCCGCAGCCGCAGCCGCAGCCATCAGAGAAGTCGGCACAGTTCAAGAGATAGGAGCAGAGAAAGATCCAAGAGGAGGTATTGAAGTGCCGATGAGAGGATGCGGAGCTACCTTTATGTTTTAGCCTTTTGTTTCCTTATACTACTCATGCTTAGATTATTGGTTTGAAACTTACTCCCAATATTGATATGTATTCAATTGTGGGTGTATACTTTTTTTTTTTTTTTTCTGATTGTATGGGTAGTTCGTGCAGTTATGTGTGAGCAGAGTAAAAAATTGGAGCCAGTATGTGCAGAGGTAATTGCTTTTCTTTGCTTGGGATATTGGGGAGGTGGGAGGGACGCTGGTAAAAACATAAACTATTTTATAGGCAAATAATTTAGGTACTAATACTATTGAGGGTTGTGGGGGGTTTTCTTTGTTTTCCATTGTGTGTTAACAAATCAGGGACTTTGAGAAGTCCTTTCATTAAAAGACTTGTTTAGCTTTGTTTGCCTGTTTTCCACACTTTGGTGCACTTCTAAAGAGCAAACACATTCTACTATGTTGTTTAATCTGCAGTATAAATCATACATTTTTGTGTGTTCACCGTTATTTAGTGTGATGGGAAGATTCTGAGTTTTGAGGAAGCTTACAACACTTCTGAGTGTCGCAGGACACTTGTACAGTCGCAATGAGAGCAGACACTGGCCCTGATTATCTAGTGAGAACAAAGGGTTAGAATGCAGTGGAGCTGTTATGTCCCCAAAACTCGGGTCATACGATAATCCTCTAGAGCATAAATTATGCTTAAAATTAATTTTTCCCTCTTGACAGCTATTCTTAGGTATATATGGATATATTTAGTTGGAGTGCCTAGTTACTATTTTTACAGTTTCTGTGGCTTTCTCCATATAAAGTTCATAGTTGAAACCACAGAAAGCTGGCAAATCTTTGTTTTAGATTGAATTATACCCATTCCCTGAAATCACAAGCTGTGTTTCTTAATAGGCTTTCAATCAGCATTTTATTTTATATTATATTTTTGTCTTTGTTCTAAGTAGTCCTTCAAGTGATTTTAACTAATTTGTGTGTGTTATAGGGGAGGGGTTAGTTTGGGGGTGGTCAGGAGGCCAAGGTCTTTTGTAGCCCAGAATGGCCTCAGATTTATAAGCCTTTAGCCTCAGCTTCCTCTTGAGTGCTGGGATTATAGGCATATGACAGACACACTGCCTGGCTTTAAGAATTAAACACTTTTCTCTGTGCTAGGGTTGTTAGAAAAAATAGCAAAGGAATAATAGTGTATATAAACAACCATATTCATATGGCTCTGGAGTTTTCTGTGTGGGAATATAACTTCACCACAGATGATAAAATGCTAAACTGGTATTAGGGGACAAATGATACACATTTAGATGAAATTTTCAGAATGATTTTTAAAAAACAGTTTCAGATAATGAATCAGGCTTAAATAAATGGTTATAATTAAATGAGTAGAAAAGTTATCTGTAGGCCTCTATCTCACATTTTGAAACTGGGTTTTGGAAGCTGTCCTCAGTGCAGTATTCAGAAACAAGCATTTTTCATGTTATTGATGATTCTAAATCTGCACACTAAGTCTGAGAATCGTCCAGCCAGTT
The DNA here is from genome assembly GCF_907164565.1 of Psammomys obesus. NCBI lineage: Eukaryota > Metazoa > Chordata > Mammalia > Rodentia > Muridae > Psammomys > Psammomys obesus. The sequence goes on from NW_026586550.1 coordinate 10,870,789, forward strand.
GAGAAAGGATCTAGATGATTGTTGTGCTGACCTACCCAGCTGCCATTTCTCTGATGTTTATCTTACATGTCTGTACTAGTGGTGGAGAGGGGTGGGGTGGGTGGGGAGACCTGTCCTATTACTGTCATCCTGATGCTTCCTGCACTTCCCACCATACTCAGCATGTTCAAAGAGGATTATTTTTGTAAAACTATTAAACGTTTTTTGCTTTTCTCAAGAGTATTTCATATCTTTGAATTCAAATTAATTTTAAAAATCATTGTTTTTAACAAAAAAGCAAATAATTGCTACTTGTTATTTCCTATATATAACATCAAATTATTGGTATATATATATATATATATATGTTTAGTTTTGGATGGTAAAAGAGTCCATTAAAAGTCTTGACATTTTGCTGTTTTCTTGCTCTTGCTGTGAAATAATGGTCTCTGCTACAAGTTGGTTGTCTATATGAACCTTGTCTTGGCAACAGTTCCCATAGGTCAGTGAGGACCTTCAGCAACTTTGTGCTTTTGTGGGTGTTCTGTCATGTAATATAGACTTCAAAGTGTGACTACTTGGGTTCAGAATTCTTTGCCAAATAATTTAATTACATCCCATTTGTTTTTCCCTATTTCATTAAATAGAGGTCATAGGAATATTTGGCTTATTAGGCTTTCAGTAGTAGCACATAACAAACTGTGTGTAGCGTGTCTGTAATCTTTTACAAACATTTCGTAATAATCTCTGTTGTTTTTCAGTTATCACTGACCTCAGGGACTTGCCAGCATCTAATGTCATTGTTCTTAGTGATCATTTCTATCATTAATAGAGGTTTTGGGGATGGCTTGTGTAGACTTGGAATGTGACTTTCTGTCTTTTTAAGCATATTATTTTTAAATGCTTATTAAGCAGGAGCTCCTGGAATGTTAAACTCAGGGGCTGAGGCACAGGAGGCTTGCCACAGTTTGAGGTCAGCCTGGGCTATAGAGAGAGACCTTGACTCAGAAAACAAATGAAAGAGAGAGAGAAACTTAGAAAACCTCAAGTAGAATGCTCAAAATTGGTTTTAATTTTTCAAGCTTTTAATTTAATCAGTGTTGCCGTATTTTTGTATTATGACAAAGTACTTGAAAACAATTCATGAGAGGAAGGTTGTTTTTGTTTTTTGGGGTTTTTTTTTAGCTCACACTTTCTGAGATTTTAGTTCATGGCTACTTTTGAATTGTTTTTGGCCCATGCCTACTGAGCCAGAACATGGTATGGCACCTATAATGGAGTAACGTATGTTTCACCTGATAGCAGTGGAAATAGAGAACAAGATTATAATAAAATACACTCCTGTTGACCTGTTTCCTTCTGCCAGAGTCCACCTCCTAATGGCTGTTTAGCTGTGAACTTGCGGTGGATTAATTCATTGATTGTACTGACTTAGCCACATTTTCTGTAGCACCACCCACCAGTTTCAAGTCTTCAACAGCCTTTTCAACTGTTTTATATCTAAACTACAATGCTCTCCGTATCTATATTTTAAAACTGGTTATAGTAGTATTTTTATCTTGCCATATGTTTTTCTGAAAGTATTGCTTTTTCTGGGCTAGTAGCATGTAAACATAGCCTATTGAGGTCCTCCTAGGTTTAAGCCCCAACTCTTTAAAAAAGTATTATGCAGGACTTGGCAGTGCCTCTGGTTGAGATAAATTATGTATAAACATTCTGTATCATCTGTAAAGAACTAAATAAATGTAATATTTGTTAATTCATTTTAGGTGTTAAAAGTATATTCTATGCTAAGCAATATAGTTAGAGTCTACATAATGTCTTTGTGTTTTTTTTTTTTTTCTGGTTGCATATCTGATATGAGGGTGTTTTGTTTATATCCCTTTCTTTGAAGATGGGTATGAGAATGGAGATAGTATAGTAGTATTAGAAGCAGTTAAGATTTTATTATAAAATCATTTTTTTATATCTTTCGTTTTTGTTTTAATGAATTCATGATGGAGTAAAGCAGATTTTTAAATTAGCAAATGGTTATTTAAAGCCGTATTATTAAGTAGTTCTTTTACTAGGTTCGCAAAGTGTTTCCTGTAGGACAGATGTGGCTGGCGCCTCTCTTTGTGCAGCCAGCAAGCTATGGGTGGTTCTGCGTTTTTGCATTTAAAAATTTGGTAAAAAAGAAAGATTATTCTACACCCTGATATTGCGTGTGAATTATAACACCTCAGATTCTTATTGTGTCAGCCCATTTAGCACAAAATAGATGACCTCTGTATTAATTCATTGGTTTCATCCAATTTGTAATCAATTTTTACTTTTAACAGCTATTACCTATATATTACTTTATATTAAACACCTTTTTGTTAACTGGAGAAACTTCATGGTTATCTCTGAAATACTAAGAATATTTATAAGTAATTATTTAGTTTAGGTTTTTTTATCCTTAGGTATAGCTATTTGTTGCCACCAATTGGTGCTTCTTTCTGCTATAGTAATACCATCTGCTATCAGAAATACTCTTCTCAGATGTATTCTAATCTGTTTCTTCAGCTATCAGAAACTTAATATTGATCCTATTCTTTCATTGGATTTTGGGTGTCCCAACATATTTTGCTCCTCAAATTAATATTTTTCAGATCCTCAAAAGAAAGATTCAGAGACCAAGACTTAGCATCACGTGACAGAGACAGGAGTTCAAGAGACAGATCACCTCGTGACCGAGATCGAAAAGATAAGAAGCGGTCCTATGAGAGTGCTAATGGCAGATCAGAAGACAGGAGGAGCTCTGAAGAGCGTGAAGCAGGGGAGATCTAACTAGCTGTGTATATATCTGCGATCTTTAAGCTTCCTATGGAGTTACATGCTTTCGTTTAGTGTACAGCTGTCAGAGTGACAGTGAACAGTTCTAGACACCAATCCAGTCAGGCTAGATGTATCTAATGATCTGAACCGAACCTGTTTTCCTTGATAGAGCCTAAAACTACATCCATAGTTTCTGGTGAACTGAACATACAGTTTGATAAAATAAGACGCTGATCTCTATTCTTTCCAGTAGGAGTGATAGTGAACGGATTGTGTTAATACCTTGAAGTCTTTGAGCATTTGTGAAATACTGTCTTCCTTTCTATTCCAAATAGCAGCAGCTTTAAGAGTTTTTTTCTTTATTATTCCTTTTCCTTTGACTTTTCTATCTTATAATACCTGTGCCTCCAACTGTAAGAGAAAAGGGGGCAGGGAAGCAATATAACTTTTGTTCTAAGATTCTGTTCATGTCAATTACTAGTTGATTACAGTTGAGCATTTCTACTGGATTGCATGCTGAAGAAATTTAAATATGGGGCTGTTGTTTGTGGCCTGTTAGGGTTGAAAGTTGAACAGCTATTGCATTACATACTTTTGCTTTTTTATTGAAACATTTGAAATCAGACTTGTCTTGATTTTTCTGTTCTATTAAACTGCTCAGTGTATTGAGGGGGAATGGGGCAGGGACTGTTAAATAAGCACATGTGTGTGTGTGTGTGTACGCGCGCGCGTGTGCGCGTGCGTGCGTATATGTGTGTAGTAGAAAGGCTATACTCTTACTGTAAAAAAAAAACATGAAACAATCACCACCACCATTATTACACTGTAACTTGTGTAGTAAGTTATCACTAGAACTATTTGCTATGGGTATTTTCCTCTATTCTGTAACATCCTTAACAGTGCCTTACTGTACAAGGCACTAAAGGAAGTAAATATATAATTGTGGATTCCAGATGAACTGTTGTCCCCCTTAAATCTTTTGCTGGCTATACTCCATTACTTCAGAGCTGTGTTTAACAGCTCTGTAAGGAAAGTTTGGACCTGTAGAAACAACTAAGAGTCACTTGTTTGTATTTCTTAATTGACAAGCCTGAATAAAAACAATATGTAACCAATATAGTGAAACCGACAGTTTTCTGCATTAAAGAGCTAATTACCTACTAATAACTACCTAGTAGTTAACAAATACCTCTGTCCTTCTAGAATATAGAATGAACAATAATGTATTAACTAGTAAAATTAGTACTCACATCACTTTTGGGGAGTAAGGTTAAGGTCTCATGTAGTCTATGCTGACTAAGAATTCACTGTGTAGCTGAGGATGACCTTCAACTCCTGCCTGATCCTTAATCCTTTGCCTCAGTGCCAAGATTATGTATGTGTACAACAGAATCCTTTTTAGATAATTTTAAGAAATTCAGGGGTGGAGGTGGGGAGTTCCCAAAATTTGATGACAGTAATATGTCAAAGAGTAGACAAGTAATGTGATACTAGATTTTCTTGGTTTTAAAGATGAGATCTTTTAGAGATGTATCCTTGGCTGGCCTTGAATTGCAAACTTCCCTCTCAACATCCTAAGTGTTGGAACTAAAGTCACAGACCACCAGGTGCAGTTTAAACTGTTTTTTTTTTTTTTTGTTTGTTTGTTTTTTGTTTTTTTTAAACAGCACAAAGGAACAAAAGCATGGTGCAATATGTCCATTATCCTATTCCTGAAGCCCTTGTGGGGCTGAGGCATGTGCAGCTCAAGTTTAAGGTCAGGGAGGGGCACTCGGGTTTCCAGTTTATGAAGTGAACTCTCTCTAATATATGTATTTCCTTCAATACATTTATAGAGTTTAAGAAACCTCTCCTCACTGTGGCCCAATTTTTTTTGTTCGCAAAGAATGCTTTGTGTATCTGTGTTGCATTCTAGTGGTCTACACTGTTCTTCATAAATCTTTATAAGTACTTTAGGTTTAGTGCCCTGAGTTGTAGATGATTATATATATATACATTTTCTTTTTTAAATTGTAAGTAAGAAGGCAGGCATGATGGTGCACGCCTTTAATCCCAGCATTCGGAAGGCAGATAGGCGGGTGGATCTTTGAATTTGAGGCCAGGCTGGTCTATAGCTCCAGCTCCAGGACAGCCAGGGCCACACAGGAACCCTGTCTCAAAAAACAACAGAAGAAAATATTTCACAGATGGGGCTGGGGGGAATAGAGCTTTCTGAGGTAGACATTGAGCTGTTATAGGTAAACTTGTAAACCACATCCATTCATTTGGTAACCAGTTACTCTTCTGAGTTCTTAAATACCATCTCCACATCAGTGTCTTATCTGCTATAACACTGTTAAAATGCCTTAATTTTTTTTTTTTCTTTTTCAAAACAAGCTTACTGGGGAGGGTCACGTGTTTGTATTTCCCAGTTCTGGTGAGCTGAGGCAGGAGGGTTGTCACAGGTTTGGGTCCAGCTTGAGATAATGAAGTGTCATCATTATTTGATTCTGCCTGGTCTTTGTTTATTTTAGAGTATTATTTATAGGAATGCTGGCATCTCCTTTAGGACAGGGTCTCATTGACCTGGAGCTCACAAGTTAGGTTAGATTGCCTGCCTAGCGAGATCTCAGAGCACTGGATTTATAAACATGAACTGTCATGCCTGACTTTTTACATCGGTGCTGGGGTTTGAACTTCTCAGGCTTACAAAGCACATGCTGTCTCAACCTCATCCAGAGTTCTCTCCCCACCTTTTGGAACCAGGCTGACCTCCAACTCAGCATGCAGTTGAAAATGACCTTGAACAACTGTTTCTTTACTCCTTATCAAATTAAGGATTACAGCCATGTACCACCACACCCGGTGAAAATTTGTAATAGGGTACCAGTAAGGCAATCTATAAAGTCACTTTTCAGTATTTTTTCTTCTTTCGCCAGTTGTTCAAGACAGTAGTTCTTTAGAAGTTAAAGCAGATGGTGCGGACTTAGAGAACAGCGTTTTGTTGGTGGTAAAGGTCTGTCGGGGAGCATGTCCTTGTGGGTCCAGGACCAGAAGATGTTTCTGAACTTTGCAATGTCTGCATGTTCTCAAGGGATAGGAGCAACGATCTGCTTGCTCAACAACTACAACCATGTGTGAGGATCAGCCTAAGTTCAGTAGCTAGCATAGAAAAAGCCTGAAAGCCAGACATTGAGGCAGAGCTGGACAGTTAAGCAAAAATCTAGGATGTGGGACAAAATGGCAGATGCCAAAAGCTGGGACTATGAGTAAGTATAGTGTTTCTAAGCTGAGAGTGACAAGAAGGGAGCATCGGGAATGCCTGGTCAAGGCCAAATGAGTGAAAGAATAGGTGTATGTGGTACTGCCCTATTTCCAAAACACTTTTGTTGGCATCTAGGTTTACTTTAATTTTTTTTTCTTTTGAACGAAAAATAACATGAAAATAATCATAGCAAAATTGGAGTGTGGATTAACATTTCTTAGGTCCTGACTCACCCCCCCCCCCAAGAAAGTAGGATGTAAATTACTTGAAGATTGGAATGAAACACTTGCCTCTCCTATAGGATGCCCCAGTCCCCAGCATTGCAAACAGTATTCTATCAAAAGTGTCTACTGAGCTAGGCATGACAGGTGCTCTACTCCCATAATCCAAGCTAGTTGGGAAGCTGAGTTGGGAGGATTTCATGTTCAGCACCAGCCTAGTAGTAGCTTTTAAATTTTAGGCAAATGTTTATAAAAATGTGGTCTTTGAACATCCTGTACCGAAATCACATAAAGGACCCCATTTTAAAAATAGGCCTGTAACAAATCTAAGTCCAAATTCTAATTTATAGAAAAATAAGATTACATTCACAATGTCATTATGCAAAACAGCTGGCTCAATTTCTTAAAACAACTTGAAAGTTTTAGGTTAAAGGAGGCTAAAGAAATAGCCAGTAGCCATATTTATTGTCTAATTAGATCTAGATTTTTGACTAGCTGGTTGTGGTGGCTCATGCCTTTAATCCAAATAGATGGGAGGCAGGAGAATTGCCATTGGCTACAATAGAAAATCTCAGCTTCTAAAGTAAGGGGGAAAGTAGAGAAAGTAGGAAGTTGTATGGACTGGAAAGAAGTTGTTAATTGTGTAATTTGCGTTACTTAAAAACAGTTTTAGTATTTATGTGAAACTTGATGTCTGATATTTATTGTCAAATGATCCAGTTGTATATGCACACACACATAAAATAAGTGTAAAATATTAAGTATTAGATTTATGTATGTTTATTTTCATTTTTTTTTCCAATTTGTGCATTTTGAAAATTTTTCTAAAGTTGAAAACTCTTGGATCTTTTAATTAAATTACCACTTTAAAATGTTCTGTCTTGGGCTGGGAAGGTGGCTCATTCAGCACATCCTTACATGTCAGCCTAAGGAGCCAAGTTGGATCACTAATACAATGCATGGTGGTATGGACGTGTGATCCTGGCTCTGAAGCGCAAAGGTGGGCTCCTGGGGCTCACTCACCAGCCTTAACCTTGCCTCAAGGAAAGATGGACTGCCACTGAGGGTGACTTCTGGCTCCTCGTCAGTGCACCTGCACACAATGAACACAGCAACTGGGGACTCACTCCTAAAATCAAGACTACCAAAAAAGCTGAGAGCATGGTGGGGCATTTGGAAGGTTGAAGGAGGGGTATCAGGGGTTCAAGGTCATCCTCCACCACATATTTTTTTGGCCAACGAAAGATGGCTGAAAGTAACACACATAGGATGTTTGCTGAAAGGGCTAAGAGGCAAGAATAAGAAAATCATGAGAAATCTGGTATAGTGACACAGGCCTTTAATCCCAGCACTTGAGAGGCAGAGGCAGTCAAATCTCTTAAGTTTGAGGCCAGCCTGGTCTACATAGTTCCAGGACAACCAAAGCTACACAGAAAACCCTTCCTGCCTAAAAGGCTACCCAGTGACATTCAGCAATTTTACATGCTTAGTAAACTTGACATGTTTATCCCATTTTGGAAGGCCTGTCTTTGGTTTCTGGCAGTTAGCTCCATTCTCAAACTAGTTCTGTCTCCTTTTGATTATCACAGGAATTATCAATAGGCATGTTCAGGTCTGGCTGTTTTCTAGGAAATTCTTATGTGTTGTGTGTCTCTCAGAGGATATTTGCAGGCTATGGAGGTAGCTCAATGACACAGTGCTTGGTATACAAGTGTAATACATGAGTTTAAACAGCCAGCACTTACATAAAGCCTGGTGTGGAGGCTACTGCCATGAGATGGATGCAGAGAGGAGAAACCCCAAAAGTTTACTAGCCAGCTAACTTGGCATATGCAGCAGTGAATAATAAGACTCCATGTCTAACAAGGTGGAAGGTGAGAACTGAACCCGAGACGGTCCTTTTAGCTCCATGTGTGCAATGTGAACACCCTCACCTATATTCATGTGTGTGCATAAACACATCATACAGGCATGTGCACACAAAAAAAAAATTGGGTTTTTTATTTTTTATTAATTACAGTTTATTTACTTTGTATCCCAGCTGGAGAGATAGTTCAGCCATTAAAGGTTAGGATTATAATCATAAATATTAAGAAAAAGGTTTTTTGCTTTGTTTTTTAAGAAAGACATGGCCATATATGGTGGCGCACATAGGAACTCAGGAAGCTGAGGCAGGTGGATCTCCATGAGATTGAGGCCAGCCTTGTTTACATAGTATATTCCAGGACAGCCAGGAATATATAGACTGTCACAAACAAATAATTTTAAAAAATTATGAATTTGTATGAGTGTCTTGCCTTCATGTACATTAGGTGCATTTCGAGTGCTTGTGGTAGTCATAAGAGTCATCATGTCTCCTGGAACTGCATGCAGGTTATGACACACCATCTGGTTCTGGGAAAACAAGCCAAGTCCTTTGCAAGACTAACACATGCTCTTAGCCACTGGGCCAGCTCCAGAACTATTTGTTTTTCTATCTGAGTATAAGCCATTGTAAGGCTGTGCCACCCTTGATCTTTTAACTGTTGTACGTTTATTTGGTTTTTGTATGTTTCTTTGATAAAGTGTTGATTCACATCTCCAGAGTGGGCACTCTGCTGTCTTGCAAATCCTTTATCCTCTTCAAGCCTGAGCTTTGGAATAATGGAGTAACAGATGCCTGGAAGATTTCCACTGTTCTCTGTACCGTTTGCTTGCTGTCCTGTTCAAGAAACTCACCCTTCCTCCCATTGTCATGTTTCAGTGTGGTGTGGAAGTTTCCACTTTGTTTGCAGTTTGGCTTCATTCCTGGCCAAGGTTCAACAATCCAGAGGTGACACTTAAGATGCACAGAGTCCTTTCTTGTGACTAGAAGCTTCCAGCTTAGATTCTCTTGACTTGAGGACAGGTAAGTTAAGCACTTTTGGTGACTATTACTCTAGTGAGGAAGTGGTCCAAAAAGAGAAGAAAGGCGAACATGATGAGAAGCCTTTTCTGCTTGGGTTTTTTAGAGTTGTTTGTTATTTATGACCTCGAGTCTAACTTCACTACTATTTTACTAGGTCGTGGTGGGAATTAGATGAGCTAATACAGGTAAGTACACTAGATAGCATACAACAGCTGTTAATGTAAGAAGACAGGTGAGTTTCCTGGCTGGAATTGCCTAGCATTGGTGTTTGGTGTCCCCAGTGTTCCTGGAGTGTCCTTGGCTTTCCACACACATACCTTAACCCACAGATTCATGTGTATGGTAGGAAAATGCCTTTGCATTTCAAGGCCAACTTCACTCCAAAGTATAGGTGGTCTGCTGCTGGTCAGAATTTTATTTCACAGGGACTAAAGCATACCTTTAAGGTCCTGAATATTGGGGACTGGCGTCTCTGAGTAGCTGGATTGCTTGATGCCTTTATTCTCAGACTACTTACAGCTATTTCAGTTTTTTTTATTTTAAAAATAATTTTACATTCATTGTGGTGGCAAGTATCACGTGCATTTGGTGGCGGAGGCATGGGGTCTTAGCACAAAAGTCATCTTCCTGGTGGGCCTGAGAAGCACTATAGAAGCAGCAAGACCGTGAGCACGAAGAGCTGAATGGTGGATCTCCTAGGTTCCTATTCCCCTCCCCCTCACATGAACAAACATCAGAACTCAGAGTGCCTTGATTGTAGCTTCTGTATTTCTCTTGAAGCTTAGAACCTAAGCTGGTTCCTTGAGATTTCCCAAATATTGAGAGGCCTGTTCCCAGCCCTCAGCCCAGTTCCCTACGTATTTATAGAAATGCGTCCCTTTCTCTTGCTTTAGGCTTGCTTTGATTCTTCTCCCCTGGGTGCAGTGCATGGGATCCCAGCCAACTCATCTCAGAATAGATTTGTTGCCTCCCTTTGCGAACTCTACTGCCATCATTTTGAGATGACTCTGGAACAAAACATATTACCTTCCCTTTTTCTGCACTGGTAGGTTGAACAGGTGTGGAGTTGCCAGCCAGGCTCAGATTGATGTGCAGCTCAAAGAGCTAGAAATCTGCTCCCATCCTGTCAATTTGGTTTCATTGTACTGACCTAAGCTGTGCACCATTCCACAATGTCATCATGGTACCATGAATGTCCTGGCTGTTGCTCTCAAGAGCTTCAGTGATACTAAGGCAAATGTGTTATCAGGCTGCTCTAGAGTTACTGCCAGGTTGCTGGCTGTGATTGTGGAACATGGTTACATTAGCAAATCTGAAATTACTCATGATTACAGAGCTGGGGAAATCATTTTTAATCTCACTGGTAGGTTGAACAGGTGTGTGGTGACCAGCTAGCCACAGATTTGATACATGGATGGATAGATAGATAGATAGATAGATAGATAGATAGATAGATAACAGACTAATCTCCCATGGTGTCGATTTGTTTTCATTGCTCTGTCCTATGATGCCATCATGGACCATTTAAACAAGACAAAACACATAGGAGAACATCCTAGGCTTTTTCTAGGAAAGTAAATCATATATATAAATAAAATGCCTTGGGGGGGGGCACAGCCCTCACACTTTGCAGCAAGCACGCACTACTGTGCCATTTCCCCATGTCTTACTCCAAGTATATTCCTCCCCCTAACTAATGGAGATAAGTCTGTCTCCTAATAGAGTATGAAGCTTATCTTTGGGCTGAGGTGCCTACAAAGAGATTTCTATTTTAGAGGCCTCCCTTCCTGTGAGCAGAACTATACAATAATTAACTTGCTGGATTCAGAAGTCCCATAGATTTTTGTTGTTGTTATTGTAAACTAATCAATTTTAAAATGCAACAACTGTGGGAAAACCGTGACACAAGACTAGGAGAATACTACACACTTTGAGGAATTCTGATTTAAAAAAACAACACATCAGCAAGCACTAGGGAGGCAGAAGCAGCCAAATCTCTGTGAGTTTGAGGCCAGCCTGGTCTACAGATCAAGTCCAGGAGAACCCATGGCTACACAGAGAAACCCTGTCTGAAAAAACCAAGCCAGAGCAGGTGATAGTGATGCACGCCTTTAATCCTACCACTCAGGAGGCAGAGGCAGACAGATCTCTTGTGAGCTCCAGGACAGCAGGGCTACATAGAGAAACCTTGTCTTTAAAAAAAAAAAAAGTCCCTCAAAACCAAACCCACTCAAAAAATAAAGCCATGTCTGTTGTCTAGAATGCATGAAGCCCTGGGTCCCAGCCTGACCCAACAAAAGCAAGGCCATCAAGTAAAAGGCCATCCCCTGTAGAGGAATCTTAACTCAGAACACAGCTGCTCTGGCAAGAGGTCACTTCCAAAGACCTAGGTCTGTGTGATCTGGCTGGAATACAGACACACCCCTAATCCCAGGAGACAGTCAAGCAGATCTCTGAATTTTAGTTCTATTCAGGCAGTTTGAGTCAGGAAGTTGAGAGGCAGTTTTTAGCAGAATTTTACAGAGAGGTTGAAGAAAGAACAAGCTAGACACAAGAAGCCAGAGAATGAATAGGAGCCAGAAGATTAGAACATACTGCCAAAGTTAGTATGTGGCCAAGCAGAGCAATTCAGTCAGAGGCTGAGAGAAGCCAGATTGAATCAGTCATCCTGGAGAGGAGTTTTAAGCCAAACAACTGAGTTGACCCAGCAAGACAGAGTTTAGAAAGAGCTAAAAAAGGTGAGTTTATTCAGCATTAAGTCTTAGAGGCTATGAATATTCTTGGCCTAGATTAGGTTGTACAGAGGCTAAAGCTTTTAGTACTAGGCCTAGGTTAGCAGAGGGAGGCAGTAAGTCTCTGAGATGACAAATCTAGTAAATAAAAGCTACTTGGGGGTGGGGGCTGGAGAGATGGCTCAGTGGTTAAGAGCCCTGCCTGCTCTTCCAAAGGTCATGAGTTCAATTCCCAGCAACCACATGGTGGCTTACAATCATCTATAATGTGAACTGATTCCCTCTGCTGGCAGATGTAAATGCAGATAGAAGACTCATATACGTAAAATAAATAAACCTTAAAAAAAAAATTAAGAATGGGATCCAGGCATACTGGATTCCTTTAAAAAAAAAAAATAAAAAGCTACTTGGGTAGTGTACATGGCCGACAATTCTTAACTTCTCCATGGCCCTAATGTGTTTGTCAATGTAATGTGGCATATGATACGCTGGGTAACTTCTGAGGTAAGACCTGGAGACGACTTTGGGGGTGATTCTTGGAAGTAACATTCCCTGAAGAGGGGCGTGACTGAGAGCACTAAGACACAATCCTCTACCTCCAGCCAGGAGGCAGCACTGAATGGTTAGTGGAGCAAGGCCACTTTGGGCTTGTGGGTCACCCCAGGGATGCAGCCAGTCTCACAGGATTGCTTGATCCATCCAGGAGTATAAGGAACATAGGCTTTAGGCAATACTGGCAGCATTTTATTGCAGATCAATAGATCAAAAGCTGCAGATGATCACAACTCGGAATAGTTTGTCCCCTTCTTCTGTTCTATCTAGTAACCTGTTCTGATGGATTTCAGTCTTGCATTAGTCTATAATCTTTCCTGCGTAGTTTCCCATTCTACTTCCTTGGAATGGTAATTTTACTCTGTGTCTTGGCATATTAGAAGTATGTCACTTGAGGCTCACAGCTAAAAAGTTTGCTTGGGATCTCAGAAGAGTTTTTGGAGTTTTTCAAAGATCCTAGTTTGTGGAGTTATGTCAATGGTGGCAGGCATTTGCAGGTTGCTCCCACCCCTGGCTCCAGAGCTCCCTGCGCTGCTGTGGACTGGGTAACTCTGCCAGGTGTGACCCTCTGAAACCATGAGCCTGCTTCCTCTTGCCTCGTTGAAGTTGTTTCTGTCAGCTATTTTGGTCACACCAAAGCAAAGGTAATGAATACAGCTCCAGACAGACTAAGTCACTTGGTTCCCCTGGCACAGACCCAGGGTCTGGGAGAGCTGCAGTTCAGAGCTACGAGCCTGCCTTCTTCCAAACCCCCACAGCTGAAGTCTGGGTGGTCTTCACTGTCCTCCGGGAACCTGAAGTGGCAGTAGGTGAGGGAGGAGAGAGAGAAGATAATCAGGTTACTGGGCCTCCTTTGAGGCCCAGGACTGCGCCCGTCACTCCATGCAGGGAAGGAATATCCGGAGAGAGCCCTGCCAATGTCTTCCACTTGTCAGCTACATGGCGGAACCACCGAATTCCTAAGCCACAGACCTTGTTTCTGAAGAGCAGCCATGGCAGTTCTGCCTGGGTGAATGTATTGGGGACACACAACAAGGTTGCAGTGAAAGGTAAGCCAGTGCTAGTTCCCCTTGGCTTCCTGTGGAATGGGTCTTTATTGGTACTGACAGTTGGGTGGGACAAAAGGAGGCTGTAGCCCAACAGAGGGGGAGGGAACCCAGTTACTCACATTTGGGATGGCAAGGGGACCCCATTGGTCCAGTGCCAGCCTTCGGGGCCTCGTAGGGCCCCCACCCAGAAGCCCTTGGTGACCTGGTATTTTCTTAGGAAGTCCTGAGGGAAAAAAGCAGGCAGTTAACTCTGCACATCCTGGCTCTCTAGGGCATCCATTTCCCCTGAGGCTTCTGTGGGATTCCAGCATACTCCTCCAGGAAGGAATCAGCTCAAAGATACTGCACAACACCCTGTCACTGTGCTTAGTCTTGGGGACCAAAAACAAAAGTGATCCCATCTCAACCCTCAAGAGAATGTGGCAGTAACCACTCAACGAGAGACTACAGAAGCTCAGAGGCGAGGAAGAGGCCTGGGCCAAGTTAGGCTCCCAAGCATGCTGGTACATGGGGCCAGAGATTGATTAAGCTGTGGGGGAGGCATGGGGCAGTCCCCTACAGGAGCAAGATTATCCTGCATTGGTTTCGTAGTGTGAAAGCCAGAATGTGACTCGGAGATGGCTCAGTGGGTAAAAGGGCTTGCTGTCAAACTTGATGAGCCAAGTTCAATCCCTGAGATACACATGGTGGGAGCAGAGAACGCCTCAAAACTGTCATCCAACCTCCACATACACGTAGTACATGCATGTATGTTTTCCCCTCCCCTAATCACTAAAACCGTGCCATGACCTTAGCGAGTGTGCATGAATGCTGATGTAAGGAGTAACAGAAACCAAAGGAGTTAAAATAGAGCTGACAAAGAAAATTTTTCTTCTAAATACTTGTTCCTGATTATTCTCATTTACTTTTGAAAGAGTCTCTCAGTGTAGCCTTGCCTGGAACTTCCTGTCTGCCTCCAGAGTACTGGGATTAGAGGTGTATGTCACTGCATCCAGGCTGGCCTTGAATCCACTTTCTCCATCATCTGAGAACTAGGAATTACAGGAGTATCCAGAAAACCCACTTCATACTACTTAAAAAAAAAAAAAAAAAAAAAAAAAAAGACTAAATAACTGGTGGTTTGGATGAGAGTGGCCCTATAACTGCATATATTTGAATGCTTAGTCCCCAGCTGATGAACTGTTCAGGAAGGATTAGGAAGTGCAGCCTAGATGGAAGAGGTGTGTCCTTCCTTGGAAGTGTTACCGCTGGAAATGAAATTTGAGGTTTCAAAAGCCCATGCCAGGGGCTGGAGAGATGGCTCAGAGGTTAAGAGCACTGAGGTTCAAATCCCAGCACCCACTTGGCAGCTCACAACTGTTGTTAAGTCCAAGATCTGACACTCTCACATACATACATGTAGGCAAAAGATAAAATAAAGGTAAATAAATTTAAGAAGAAAAAGCCCATGCCAGGCCCAGTGTCTGTCTCTGCCTTCTGCCTATGGATCAGGATGTGATGCTGTCAGCTACTGCTAGAGTGCCACACCTGTCTGCTTCCCACCATGGTGGACTAAGCCTCTAAAACTATGAGCAAGTCCCCATTTAAATGCATAAGAGTTGCCATGGTCATGATGTCTCTTCACAGCCATAGAACAGTAACTCAAACGTGTGTGTGTGCATATGGAAAAAGAACAAGATAAAACCCAAATCATAAAGAAGTCATTGTAAGATTCACTTGTTTCAGAGCACTGTTCCTATGTGTAGGGAGATTTTATAAATGCTTCATCTCAAGCTGTTTCCAAATTTGATGGTTATACTTATCTCTGCCCCAAAACTGAGGAATTGTTCTGCCCATGTCCAAGGTCAACGTGGGTTAAATGTGTTTGGGGTTCTGCGGGCAGGGCCCAGGCTTCTGTAACACTAGATGACTTTATGTCAAGAGGCACTAAAATAATGCTTAGCAGCAAATACTCACTTGCTGACCTGAGCCCAGCTCCTAGGGATCTAACTCGGGTTTCACAGAGGCTATGATCCAGAGGGGGACAAGGCTTTACCTTGTGCTGGCAGCCGAACTTGGTAGTGGGTAAGAGTGTCCCAGGTGGTGCTGCTTTTGAAGGCATGGAGAGCTGAGGTGTGGCATCATGAGAGGAGAGGCCATTGGTAATGTGCTGCCTCAGCTGAAGAAGAAACCAAAGGATTGAAGGGGTCATGGAGAGAAGGTGAGGCTTGACACATGGCAGGGTCAGAGTCCCCGAAGAGAGGTCAGGAGAGGCTAGGTGAAGGTGCAGCCCAGTTGCAGTGGAGACCCCAACATTTTGGAGATGTCAGTACCATAGAATGACCAAGGACAGCAGCAGCTGTGGAGTGGAGCTGGCCTATGCCTAGGAGACAAGATGTGTGTGTGCTGTGAATGGCAGAGCCAGAGAAGAGGGGCTGTCTGAGCCCTTTAAAAGAGACTGGAGTTTAGAGAGACTGTGAACTTTTAAAAGTATTTGGATTTTTAAAAGACTGCGACTTTTAAATGTTGGATGTTTTGCACTGTTATATTAATATGAACACTTGAGGGGATGAACAAGAAAGGAATATGAATTAATAAGTGATGTTTTTGTGTGTCAAGTTGACAAGGGGTCATTTGTGCTGATTGTTTCTGTCAGCTTGACACACACCTAGGCATATCTGGGAAGAAAGTATCTTTTTTTGCTGTTTTTAAGACAGGCTTTTGCTATGAAGCCCTAGCTGGCCTGAATTTAATATGTAGATGATACTATACTGGTTTTGGACTCAGAGAGATCCATAAAGCTTTGCCTCC
>NW_026586550.1:10887051-10922459 GCF_907164565.1 Psammomys obesus
CAGATGTGGTGGTGCATGCCTTTAATCTCAGCACTCAGGAGGCAAAGGCAGGTGGGTTTCTGTGAATTCTAGGACAGCCAGGCCTTTTACACACTAAAACCCTCTCTTGAAAAACAACAAAAAGCAAGTCTCTTGTGTATTTTCTTGATTAATGGCTGATGTGAAAGGACCCAGCTCATTGTAAGCAGTGCTACTCCAGGCAGGTGGTCTTGGATAGCATAAGCAAGTCATAGGGAGCAAGACAGTAAGCAGCACTCCTCCATGGCGTCTGCATCAGCTCCTGCCCTGACTTCCCAGAATGATGGATTACAAGCTCTAACAGGAGAGAAACACCCCCCCCCCTCCAGTTGCCTTTGGTCATGGTTTTTTTTGTTTTGTTTTGTTTTGTTTTTTTGTTTTTTTTTATCACAGCAATATAACCCTCATTTAGACATACAGACAGGTACACACACACATAGAAAGAGAATCACAAGATTGGAGAGGTGACTGGCTTCTCTCTTGCTGCTCTTTCAGAGGACCTGTATTTAGTTTTCAGCATTTATATCAGGTGGTTCATAACCACCTGTAATTCCAGATCCAGGGGATCTGACCTCTTTAGTCTCCATGTGCACCTGTACTCAAATGCAGAAACACACACACACACACAAATAAAAATAAATCTTTTAAGCTGAGCATGGTGATACATGCCTTGAATTTCAGCACTCAGGAGGCAGAGTGAGTCTGAGGCAGTTTGGTCTACATAGAAAGTTTCAGGCCAGCCAGGACTACATAATGAGCCTGTCAAAAAGGAAAAAGAAAGAAGAAAGGAAGGAAGACAGGAAAGAGAAAAAAAAGAAAAGTGCTATGGTCACAAGGCTCTAGGTGATTTCTGAGATGCTTTGTTCCCCAGCACTTAGAGCCAGTACCTGACACTTGCACACCACTAAACATGCTGTGTTTTCTATACCACATCCTAGGAGGACTCATGGGTCTCTCCCAGCAAACCTGGCTCCTGAGCTCACTATTAACTGGGTAACCCATGTTGCATGGGATCACCCCAGCTCTGCCTTCTTAGAATGAAACCCTTGGACACCTGATGTCTGGTTCCTGTGCATGTCACTTTATTCCTTTGGGCCTTGGTGACTCCCATAGTATGAAGGACTTAATCTAGAGGTTCCTTCCAGGACTAAGATTCAGGGATCTGGGATGATACATCCCCTCTCCTAGCCAGCCCTTCTCACCTGGGTGTGGCTCAGGAGGAGCAGTGTGGCATGGTGGGCTGAGCAGAATGCCCGACTTCCTTCCCAGTCTTGAGCTTCCTCAGAGAGATAGTAACAGTGTTCCTGAAACCACATCCAGCCTTGAGGGCATGGCTGGCACCTGGCTCCTGAAAGCAGAGATCTGTGAGTCAAGGGAAGATTTTAAGGATCTATGCATGAATACACTGAATAAACAAAAACAAAACCTGCCCATGACTTTGGCTGAGGGGGGGTGAATCTACTGATAGGGAGCTGGCAAGACTTCAGGTGGGAAGGATGGTGGGGAAAGAGCACCCTAGAGTGCTATACAGCTTTCACACCATGCTGAGTTCCCCTGGATGGGGACTGGTATTCTCAATACCAGTCAGGTCACAAGTTATGACTGATGGGAGGAAAGGGTCAAGCTTTCTTGTCTTTGTTAAAAAAGCTAATGACTTCGGGCTGCACCTTTGATCTCATGCTGGTCTCAAGGTGCTATAAATAATACGCAGAATAGGGATGGGATACCGTACCACCTCTAAAGGCCAGTGCCACAGTGGCTACAGTGCAGACTGCCAGCAACACAGCCATGACCACCAGAGCCCAGCGCAGGGACTTCATGTACAGGGACAGCCCTGGAGAGGGAACAAAGGCAAGTTAGACGACCCCAACCGCACTGGTCCGCATCCCACCCATACCAGCTCTGTGGCCACCTTGGATCAGGATACCTAGGCAAAACACCCAGGTTAGATCATATTTAGGAGAAACATGCTAGAATATACTCTAGTTCTTTCTCACTTGACTAGAGGATTAAGGCTCTTCAAAACAGAATAAGCCATTGCCACACACCCACACCGTGTGCAGTGCACCTGTGTGCCAGACAGTAGTAGTGTAGATGCCACAGATGTGGGTGAGGTGTCTACAGGCAGCAGGTGACAGAGGAGCCAGGACACTATGGGTAACATGCCACAGAAGAAAGAGCAGAGGCTGGACTTTTGCTTTTGGGTTCTTTTCTTTCCCACCCTTTATCCCCTCCAGTTTCACCCCCTATCACTGGATGAAAAAGAAGGGGGGGAGAGGAAGGGAGATCCTTGAATCTAATTTTTTTCTTGTTTCTTTTTTTAAGCACGACTACCAACAACCTGCAACCAACCCTCTCGAGACTCTTGCATTTATATACTCTCTGAAAAGTTCCCAGTGTTCCAAAACATCATACAGTTGCACAAACTATCCTTAGCTGGCAAAACCACACCTCTGCTAAAATACAAGGCAAGTCATAGCTGCTGCCAACCTGAAGCAGCCCCACATCCCCACACCTAAGATTAAAACAAAAACATTCTTATATCTGTGTTTTTTAAACCAAAATTCCAGAATTCTCACTGCAGCTAGATTGTAACTCCACAAGGTTAATCAAGGTCAAGTTCTGACTTAATCTAGATGTTAAGTTTTTCATCAAAATCCCAGCTGCCTCTCCAGGTCTTTGAGGCCACTAAGTGAAGACAGATGCAAACTCAGTTCTCTACAACTGTGAGTTGTTGGCAGCCTTGTCTATGGCTCCAGGGCCCAATGCCCCAGGTATTTGGGAGGATGTGGGCAGGGAGTGAGAGTATGGGTGACAGGAGACAGGCACACTATCTATTTTCTGTTATCCTATCCTTAGGAGTTTTCTGTTTGATTGTTTGAGAAAGGTTCTCTCTACGTAGTCCTGACTGTCCTGGAACTCACTGTGTAGACCAGGCTGGCCTTGAACTAAAATAAAAAATTTACCTGCCTCTGCCTCTAAAGTCCTGGGTTTAAAGGTATGAAACACCACACCCAACTATCCTTATGTTTTGAAATAGGGTCTTTCTGTGTTTCCCAATCTGGTTTCAAACATGTGATCCTCCTACCTTAGCCTTCTGAGAAACTGGGATTACAGGCTGTAACCATGGCTCAACAGATGAAGGCGCTTGTCACCACGACTGATGTTTACCTTTGGTACCCACATGGTAGAAGGAGAAAATCAACTCTTACAAGTTGTCCCCTGCACATATGCTACATGCGTGTCCACCACAATAAAGTGTATTTTTAAAGAAGTTGCTAAAAAGCCCAGCCCAAGATACAGTCTTAATGCTCTCTGATAAAATACACTGACAAAAGCAGCTTAGGGCAGAAAGGGTTTATGATGGCTCACAATTCAAGTGTATAGCCCATCGTGGCAATGGGAGCCTGAAGCAGTTGGTCACATCACTTCCACAACAAGGAAACAGTGAGGGAGGGATGCGTGGTAGTGCAGTTTCCTGTCCCCACTTTATTTTTACGTTTTCCTCTGAGACAGGGTTTCTCTGTGTACCCTGGCTGTCCTGGAATTCACTCTGTAGACCAGGCTGGCCTTGAACTCAAGAGATCCATCTGCCTCTGTCTCCTGAGTGCTGGAATTACAAATGTACCACCATCTCCAGCATCCATCCTCATTTTATACCATCCAAGATCCCAGCACAGGGAACGGTAAGACAGGGCTTCTCACATCAGTTAACACAGTCAAGGTAATCCCTATAGGCTGTCCAGAGGCCCAGATCCTGCCTGATTCTAGGTCCCGTCAAGCCGAAAAACACCTGGCAAGCCAGTGGAAGATGGAGAGTGAAAGGCAGCAGCAGCCATGTCATGAGAAGTGCAACAGCTCAGTGCTCACCCCTCTTAAGCCTTCTGAAACCTCTCGGGACACAGAGGCTTGAAGAGCAACAGTAAAGAGGAGTGCTCCCTCCTAGAACCTGGCTGCAAGGGCCCTTGGGGTCACTCCCTCCTCGGGGATGAGTGAGGACAAGGGCGGGAAGAAGACAGTTCCCATGTTTTTTCAGACTGCAAGGAAAACAAAAGGTCCTGCAGCAGGATTTATTTTAAAAAATAGTTGAGCCAGGCATGGTGACATACAACTTTGATCCCAGCACATAAGAGGCAGAGGCAGGCAGATCTCTTGTCAGTTCCAAACTAGGCTGGTCTATACATTGAGTTCCACAGAACCAAGAATAATTGACTTAGAAAAAGAATGTGTGTACTCATATGCTACATACATATATGAATGTTAAGTGTCCACACAAAGAGATGAGAGTTTGCAAGGTTTTAATAGAACACATTTGCTGTTACTAAACCTCAAAAGTCTCAGGAACCTTTCAAACCCCCCCCCCTTTTTTTTTCATTTGTATTGGAGAAAACCCTTCAGTGATCAGAAGTGTGTTAAACGAATGAACAAACCTTAAAAATGTTAAGCCAAAGAAGCCAGATAGCCAGCTGTGGTGATGCAAGCCTGTAGTCCCAAAATTCAGGAGGCTAAGGCAGGGGCAGTCCAGGGCCTGGAGATGGCTCAGGAATTAAGAACGCTGGCTGCCTTTCCAGAGGACTCTCAATTTTCAGCACCCACGTGGGAACTCACAACTTCGGTCTCAAAGGATCTGATGCCCTCTTCTGGCCTCTGCAGGCACCAGAAAGATGATGCACACACATAAATGCAGGCAAAACACTGATACACGTTAAAAGTAAACCACCACCACCAAATATATAGAAATTGAGGTTCGTGATTTTTTTTTTTCAAACGGCACTGGACCAGGGTCTTGTTCATGGTAGACAAATGCTCTACCGCTGAGCTATGTTCCAGCCCTGACTGAAGGCTCGAAAATTATAAAAGCAGAACTGGAAGCCTGGGCTAAGACAAGGAAGATAAACCCACCAGTCACTATAGTCAATGTAACTCTTGTGGCTGAGCCTGCAATTAGCTCTCACTTTCAGAAAGCAGAGCACAAAAACAATCACCACCACCCAGTAGGTGAATAAGCTCTCCCACGCCAAGTAGGGAGACCCAGCTAGTTCCAAACTGCTGAGCTTGGTGAGGCCCTACACCACCATTTTCTTTTTCACCTTTTGAAAATAGGTTTTTATAGCTCAGGTGCCCTGGAGCTTTCTGACCCAGGCTAGCTTCAAACTTCTTACTCCTTCCAGCATGTAAGGATTACAGGTCACACCTGCCTGTTTTGTTTTAAAGACAGGGTCTCAACATGTAGCCCAGGGTGGCCAATAACTCTTAGTCCTTTGCTTCTTGGGAGCTGGAGTTGCAGGTTTGAGTCACCACTCCAAGCTTATGAAGCATCTCTTAGCCACAAAGTAACACAAATACACTGTAAACACACTCATCTTGTAAAAACACAAGACAGATCTGGGTCCCCTTAATATGTTTTCTTCCTTCCTCCAACCATGGACTTTGAAATTAATTCTGCAGTTACTGCTAAGGGACATAATGTCCCCAAAAGAAAAAAAAGTGGGGGAGGGTTATACCTGTGTCAGGCTTAACAGGTTCGCCTCCTCAGGACCCCTGCTCCCCTCTATATGGTGACATTGGTCTTCCTCTGCACTGAGCACCAAGAACATTCTTGATTCAAAATCCTAACCACCCAAGACCCCATCCAAACCTGGACCATCTTTGGAATTTTAATGTTGGCTCACCTCCAAAGGACCCCCCCCCCCATTACAGCAGCCTCCCTGGCCTCTACACTATGGTCAGACTGACTTGGGCTGTTGCTTTGTGAATGTTCCCCACTGCCTGGACTATGGAGGACTGGGGCCAGGTGGGATATGCCTTCATAGCCTATTCCATAGGAGGTATGCTAATTGCAAGACAACCACTAAGATTAAACACCCTGTCTTCTCCCCAGAGGGATCCAGGGAATAAGAAGTTCTGACTTGTACAGATAGACAGACTGTCTGAGAAGACATTGATGTGCCAGGTATCAGAGATGTGGGCAAGTCCATGCCTCTACCTTCCACCCCTCAAAGAGATACTTAGAAGGAGGCAATCATAGCCTGTGTGGAGAATCCTGGGACAATGAAGCACAGTCCAAATGATAGTATGAGACAGAGACACCCTAAATTGCCCTGGGGGGGGGGTAAAAGAGTTTAAGTCCAAGCCAAGATCTGAGGGAGAAGCATTTACCACAGGGGGCTACAGCCTTCCCTTCCCCTCTCTCAGCTCAGCTTGATAGAGTACTTGCCTAACATGCATCCTCAGTACCACATAAATCAGGTATGGTAGCATATTCTTGTAATCCTAGTGTAGAGGGATTTTAATCCAGCAACATGAATACTGTGGCTAGACTACAGACATGCCCTTGGTACACACCTTTAATCCCAAACAATGAAGGTAAAGGTTAGTTGAATGAAGGAAGAGTGAGTTTAGTGCAGGTCAGCAGAGACAGTTGAGCCAGAGAATGAGAAGAAGCCAAATGATTAGACCAGATTGCTACAGTTAGTTTGTGGCTAAGCAGAGCAATTCAGTCAGAAACTGAGAGAAGCCAGTTTGAATCAGTCACCTTTGAGGTATTTGAGCTAGAACAGCTGAGTTGGACCAACCACAAGATTTCAGAAAGAACTAGAAAGGTCTCTGAGCTTATTTTGCAGTAAGTCTTGGAGACTGAAAACATTCTAGGCCTACATTAGATTGTACTGAGGCTAGAAGCTTCCAGGCCTAGGCCTAGGTTAGCAGATGAGGGCAGTAAGCCTTGGTGATGACAATTACTTCAGGAGAATAAAAGTTACTTTTACATCCTAGCACTTTGGAGGTTGGGGCAAGACAATCAGATGTGCAAGGTAATTCTTCAGCTATATAGTGAGTTTGAGGCCAGCCTAGCATATACAAAACCCTGTCTTAAAATGTCTCCTGGCCTTCAGTACCTTCACTAACAGCTAGACAGTTCCTTCAATTTACCTGTCCAAAGAAACAAAGGACTAGACCAAGCAGTGCTGTTCCCACAGTGGCTTGCTCCTTCCAAGTTCACACAGGACTGAGAAGTAGCTGGCCTGTGGCATCTACTGACTGGGGTCCAGCAATTCAGGGTCTTGCTTAGACTGCCTCTCGTTTTGATAACACACTTGATCTCCCAGGAGATCTTAGTGTAGTTCCTTAATCCAAGCAACATCCTGCAGACCAAGGCTGCAGCCATTATTTCTGTTTGGTTTGTGGTTGGTTTCTTCTTTCTTCCACCCTTTCAAGCCCCTAACACTAGATAAGAAGGGGAAAAGGATAGAGAAGGAAAGCAATCCCTGAATAAAATCAGGGGTCAGAAAGTTATCATTAGGCTACTTCCTGCTGATTAGGGGCTCTGGGTTCCTTGATGGAGGGGGTGGGGCAGAATTTAGTTTCTTTTCTTTTTGCGTATGACTTAATATACTGCAACCACCAACAGCCAGCCCAACCCACCTCTCCGGGCCCTAGTATTTACAGACCTCCTAAAAAGCTCCCACGATTCCAAAAGTCACACAATCATAGGAACTATCTGCAGCCTGGCAAAATCACACCCCAACCAGAGCACGAGGCAAATCAGAATCAGCTGCTGCGAGGCAGCTTCATATCCCCCATTCCTGGGATTAAAACAAAAATATTTTTATAATATTTTTATTATAATATTTTTTATAATATTTCTGTTTCTTTTTTAAGAAACCGAACCCCAAAATTCTCACTATACCGTACACCTTCTTATTTACTTCTCCATCTCTTCCCGTGTTTTTCTTTGCGGAAGAGTAAAAGATCCACCATCCAGTTATCCCTCAGAATCATGGGAGAGATCTCCATCCTTCTGCTAGCTTAGCTGTACCCGCCCGTGGTCCCGCCCATTGAGTCTGCTTCTGAGCCCTGTCTTTTACCATTACTCCTCTCTGCCGCAGCTTTCCTCCACTGGACTGTCAGCGCTGAACTGACAGCGCTGAACTTCTAGAACAAATCCAATAATGTCACTTCAGCACTGAGACGGCTCAGTGGCCAAGAGTACTGGCGGCGCCTGCAGAGTGGCTTACAACTGCCTTTAATCCCAGTCCCGGGGATCTGACACCCTCTTCTGGCCTCTGTAGGCACCTGAAGCATAAGGTACACAGACATACAAGCAGATACTCATACACATAAAATTTAAAATAAATACAAAAAAAATTGATAAAAAGTTATAACATCTCACTAAAGATGTCCATGTCATTATCCCTAGAACCAATAAACACACTAGGCCATTTGGCAAAGAGGAATTAAGGTTCAGATAGAGGTGAGACTGCTGGTCAGTTGGCCCGCAAAATGGAGGCTCTCCTGGACCCAGGACATGAGGGTCTTTAACCATGAGGCGGGAGGCAAAGAGCGCGAGCAAAAGGATCCACCCTGTTACCACTGGAATTGACAGCAGAGGATCTAGCACTAAGGTGAGGTAAGCGGGTCTGGCCCGGAGCCTCAGTGAGATAACACCACCGTGTACTAGGGAGCCTGTGTCAGCTGGAGACGTCAAGTGTGGGGGAAACTTACACCGGCAACGGTGAAGGCGAACTCACCCTACACTGCTGAGCACTGCCCACAGACTTACAAGTTTCTAGTGCTTTAAGTCTCGGAGCCCCTGGGTAACCTCGAGAAAATACATCCATCGGATTGACAAATACAGACTGTAGACAAGTCTGCAGGGCATTTTCTTCATTACCACGGGGCGCGGCGTGGGGAGGGGGCAGGGGGCAGGAGAAAGCAAGCTGAGCAGCCAGCCAGTAAGCAGCCTTCCCTCTGTGGTTTTGCTTCGGCTCCCCTGACGATAAACTGCAACCTGTAAGCCAAATAATTCCTTCCCTCCCCAAGTTAGTTTTGGCCAGGGTTTTACCACAGCAGCAGAAAGTGAACTAACACGGGGTAGTTAGTCTGCGGGGCTAGACTCGCCTCTATGTCTCCAGCAAAGGAAAACACGCACGCACGCACGCCCCAGTCGCCTGGCTCGGGGCCAGCTCGGTGTGCACCGACAGGTGACCGCCCTCGGGCGGAGAGAGCGGAGCCCGGTCCTTGGACTTGCCCAGGCCGTCACTGTCCGTGATTCTGAATCACTGCCCTTCTTTCAGAGCGCTTTCCACCTCTACCTCTCCAACCCGCTGCGCTCACCGAGAAGGAAAGACAAGTCCCCCGGGGTAGGAGCAGGATCCTGGTTTGGTTCTTATTAGTTCTGAGACAGAGAAGCAGGACGGGCTTGGCCAGCCAGATGGACTCCTGGTTAGTCTAACTCAGGGACGGGCGCGGGCGCCGCTGAGCACTCACCGAGGAGCCTGATGGCCCGCGGCAGTTTCTTGCTGTCCACGCCTGCGCGCTGCAGCAGCGCGGTGTCTTCTTTGGTCAGCCCCGGCTCCTGGCAGCGGCAGCGGCAGCGGCAGGCGGGCGAGCCCGGGGAGGCCGTGCAAGCCTCAGCCGGCCCGACCCGCTCGGTCGCGGCAAGCGGCGAGCCTCGGCCCCACGTGGAGCCCGGTGACGGGGCGCGCGGCAGCCGCTGGGGCGCGGGGGCCGAGCGGCGGGCGAGGGCGGGCGACTCCGGCACGGGCACGGTGAGGAAGCGCGTGGACGGCGCCGGCGAGGGCGCGCGACTAGCCCCAGGCGCGCCCACGGGCTTCACGCGCACGTCCACCTGCAGCTCCACGGGCGTCCAGGGCCCCGGCTCCCCCGACGCCGCCCAGGGTTGCAGCTCGGCCTCGCCGTCCCGGGGCTGCTCGGCCCACGAGGGGCTCGGCGGCGGCAGCTCGCGGCTGCAGGAACCCAGGCGGCGGAAGGCGCCGTAGCCCAGGCTGAGCGGAGGCGCGCGCGGGGAACCGGGCAGGGCGGGAGGCTGAGGCTTCTCCTCCGAGGGCTCCTGCAGCTCCGCGTCCGACGCCTCTCCCCCGGCCCTCTCCGGGCTCGGGCTGCCGTTGGGAAGCCCGGGTTGTGGCGCCTTCGCGGGGACCTGAGGCTGCTCCACTTCCGTCCTTTCCAAGGACTCCTCCGGGGTCCGGACCTCGGCCTGGCCGCCTCCAGAGCCTTCCCGGGTCCCCTCCATCGCGCGCGCAGAGACCCCGAGACTCGCCGCCGCCGAGTTTGGGTCCCTTCTGAAGTTGCCAGCTACATCCTTCACTAGAGGACCCCTCTGTGATTGGCTGTGGCTATGGATTGGCCACGCCCCCTCCTTCCCCGGCGAAGTTGCAGGGACGGCCCCGCTGAGCGAGTCACCCAAAGGGCGGTGGCTCGAAAGGCAGCACCTGGAACCCGGCCTAGCAGATTCCTCTTCTTCATCCCGAGCCCCACCCATTCCCCCCCCCCCCCCCCCCCCCCCCCCCCCCCCCGCCCCCGCCCCCGCTGGCTCTGTGCCGCGAGTAGGTTCAGTTGTTGACTGAGCGGGAAGCGATTGGCTAAGTCTGCGTGGACAAGGACTTCAGAAGTATCAGAGCAAAGGAAAGGAATGGTGGCAGGGGGTCACTGCTTGCACAGTTTGGAAGAGGGTGAAAGGCTGAAGTTCTGATGCCAGTTCTGGAAGCTTGACTGCTAGTAGACTAACAGAGAATGAGGGATGAGGAGCCGCCTTGCCCAGACCTTTAATCCCAAACTCAGAGGCATCTCTGAGTTTGAGGCCACCCTCGTCTATATAGCCAGGTCCAGACCTCGCTGTGGGTTTATATAGAGAAACCCTGTCTTACCAAAACAAAGCTAAAAACAAAACCAAAAAAGTGAGGAATGAATGCACGTTTTCCCACGAAGTGTGGGGCGCTCTCTCCATTAGCCTAGTGAGGCAGGTAGTATGATGGTCTAAATAAAGTTTTGTGGAGTTTTCCGTTTGTTTTGCTTTTGTTGTTTCTGTTGGGTTTTATTTTGTTTTGCCTTTTTGCTTTTTTGCTTTTTTTTTTTTGAAACAATTTTCCTAGGTAGTCCTGTCTATCTTGGAGCATGCTATGCAGATCAGGCTGGCCTTGAATTCACAGAAGCACCTGCTTCTCATACGCTGGGATTAAAGGCATGCACCACTGCAATTGGTTTAACACAGTTTTGTTGTTATAGATTTGCTTTTAGTACTGAGGTGTGTGTACCAGGGAGCTATGGCCGTCTCTGGAAGCTCAGCTATCGTGAACCTGGATTGCAGGCATTTGGGAACCACTGGATATTGGTATTGGGATTTGAACTTGATTTTTTCATGATAGGGAAGCAAGTTTTTATCACTGAACGGTCTCTCCTGTCTCTGAGTAGCCTTTTAAAATGCAGACTCCTTGCAGTCCCTTCCACGCCTCTGAAGAGGCAGGAGGCCATGACTGTTTTTAGCCAGTGCTCCAGGTTAGGGCTGGCAGAGAAAAGAGGTAGTTCAAAGGTGAGTGGTGGAAAACAAAAAGGGAAATTTACAGAGATGTGTGCACAGAGAAAATACTAGAACTTGAAGGCAGGGATCAGGATAATGCATCCAGAAGCCAAACAGACAAACACAGCAAAGACATTAATGAAGATGCACACTGGCAAGCTGTGAGAAGCTAGGAGAAGTGCAAAGAATGGATGCTCTCCCAAGGAACCAACCCTCCTGACACCTTGATCTTGAACTTCTGGTCTCCAGAATTGAGGAGATAATTAAATCCACTCAGTCTGTGGGACTTTACCCTGGCAGCCCTTCCGACCCACTAAGCTGTGTTCAGGGAGGGCTCTCCGGCACCTGGGTGGTCAGAACAGCATGTCTGTGGCACCTGCCTTTTCCTGTGACTCCCTTAGTGGCTTCTGAGATGCTCCTCCGCAGGAATCTGGCACTTGATGCGAGAAAGGCAGAGTTGGGGGATCAGCTCCAGGGAGAAGATCTGCAGATACTGTCCCAGTCTCCAGGTTTCTGGTTTCAGCGGGGGCCCAGGCTAATGAGTTCACATCTGTGAGCTTCATGAGACATTGTGTATACTTCTCATGTATCCTGTCTTCTTGCTGTACTCTAATGTTCTAGTTTCATTTCAATTGCTCTGACGAAGCACCCTGACCAAAAAAGAAAAAAAAAAAAAAAAAAAAAGAGGAGAAAGCAAACGTTTATGGTCACAGTCCATCACTGAGGGGACATCAAAGCAGAAATTCAAAGTGGCTAGTCTAGAGCAGAGAGAAACAAGTGTTTTCATGTTCCTTGTTTGCTTGTGTTTAGCTGGACTTATAGAGTTCAGACCTCTCTGCTTAGGGAATGGTTCCACCCACAGTAGGCTGGGTTTTTCCACATCAGCTGCCAATGGAGTCAGTCTCCCACAGATCTGCCCACAGGCCAACCCGATCTAGATAATTCCTCAGTTAAGACTCTTCCCATGTAATTACAGGTTGTGTCAGGTTAACAGTTAAACGAACCACCACATTTAGCGTATCATTTACTCAAATGCAAGTGGCAGGAAGCCCAAGTACTTCCAAGGCTTTGGGTCCCTTTGAAATAAGAGCTACACTTTGTTCTCATTGCTCTGCAACAACAGCCCTGGTGCCAGGGGCCATTTCCAGCTTCTATGGTGCAACACCCTAAGCTAGGTGAGTTCCTCAGATCTTACATGCAGAGGGGCAGATGCTAAGGACAAATATCGACCGTGGTCCTTCCTTCCTCTCATTCTTCTCTCACTTTGAGTTAGCCATGTGGCGGGTAGGTAGCATCAAAGAGTAAAATAAATAATTAAATAATTAAATAAAAGCCCAGAGTGTGTGAGGTAGTGTACTTAGGCTCTGGCCAGCATCAGAGACGGAAGACAAGTCTGAGCTAGGACTCTCCGGGAGGTCATGGCTAACACAGCCTCGGTATCAACTGTCCAGAGGGCTGGGATTCTGAGAAGCAGAAGCACATTATCTCATTTAAGGGAATAGTTATTTCTCCCATCTCTTTAGCACCATGTAGGGTAAATTGGTCTTTCTGAGGGGTGGTCCTATGGCTAGAAGAGTGACAGGCCCAGTGGATTAACTCCTGTGTTTTGAGTAGTTTAGAACGTTAGGTCTCCACACGAGGCCAGAGGTGCAGTACACTCTTTGACAGGAAGAAATAGCTTTCTCTCAAAAGGTTTCATGGAACCTGATCAAGGCTACTGCAACATTTGCCATATAAAAGAGGTAACTGTAATCACTTAAGAGATAGGCTGAAATTGGGGACTAGATAGAGACCATTTCCATCACGAAAATCCAGAGATTAAGCTCCAAGATGGTTGGGGATTAGTGTCTAGACCAGTGTTTTAGTAACCTCTCCAGGCAGTATGGCCTCGTTTAGGAGGTAAGAGCCCAGAGCTCACTCTCACTAAGGCCAGAGAAAAAGGGCACCGGAGCTGCTGCTCTCAGACCCCTGGGCCAGCTGCCATTCAGTTTCTACCTGCTGTAGTCTCCTGGGTGCTTTGCTCTCACTAACCTCTGCCCTGCCCCTGCTGGCGAGCATTTGAGCTGTTTCTGCAGTTAAATAGCCCAGTGTCACACATGGGGTGGGCTTAACTCCATTACCCTTCTTGTACCATGTTTTTAAAGAGCCTATCTCTGAATGTCTCAGAATAGATTCAGTCCAGTGAAAATGCTGAGCTGACGGGTGGTTCCAATTTCAAATGTGGCAGTTAGTGCCAAATGACCCCGCAGAGGCTGGGCCCTCAGTCTCACCAGGGTGCCATGCTATCAATCTCCTTAGCTTTTAAACAGCATGTGGGTGAAATTATTGAACTTCAATATGCATTTCTTTAATTATGCATGAGTATGAGCTTGAACGTCTTTTCATTTGTTAATGGTGTTCCTGAGAATTGTCTGGATCAGCCTCATGACCTGGCTAAAGGGGCACTGAGATCCCTAATGCCAGTTCCAGGTCACTGGCTGGTTCCAGGAAGTGGCCCAGCAGGAACCCTGGCCACACCATAGAGTTCACTGGTCAAGGAAGCCTGATGGTATCTGGCTTGCTGAGTTTACCACAGCTTGATTCCCAGAGAGGAACAAACGTGAGCACTTGAGTCTGTGGCACCCTGGGGCTCCCTACGCCATCCTAGAGCTAGAGCACCCACAAAGACAAGTGGGTGGTTCCCTCAGCTGGGTCTCTCATGGCTCCTCCTCAGCCTGTGGTCCTCCCTCTGCTGCTCAGAGGTCCAGACCCTAGTGCGACATTCCTACCCCTTCCTCACGGTTCTCGCTCTCATTCTGGACTGTGAGCACCCACCATGCTCGTGTGGGCGTCATTTAATGCTTGTCCCTGGCTCTCTAGAAATGCTTGCTGTGTCTGGGGTCAAGGTCTGATGTGCCCATCCTGTGCCTCTGGGATGATGTCACCCAGTGGCTTAGTGAATACTTGCTAATAAATAATGCCAAACAGGCAGTGGGCAGGGTGCTTGGTAGGCCATGCCTCAGTGATTCTCTTTCCTAGTTTTTAGTTGACAAAATTTAAACATTAAGGAAGGTAGAAAGGCCAGGCACGGTGACACACACCTATAATCCATGCAGTCGGGAAAGCAAAAAGGCAGGAGGATCTCTGTGAGTTCGAGGCCAGCCTGGTCTATAAAGTGAGTTCAAGGCTATACAGAGAAACCTTGTCCCAGAAAACAAACACATAAACAAAAAACAAAAAAAGGAAAGTGAAAAGACTCCAAAATGTTTTAATTAATCTTTATTGTCAATTTGGCTGGTTTTAGAATCAGCATGGAAACACAGCCCTGGATTTTGCAGAGGGTTGACTGTGGGGAAGAGCAGTCCACGTGTGGGGGCCCTGGACTGAATTAAAGGAGCAGGTTTTCTGAGCAGCAGTGCGCACTGCTCTCTGCTTCCTCGTTATGGGCACAGTGTGGCCAGCTGCCTCAGGCTGTCATTCTCTCTCCACCAAGATGGACTCAAACTACCAGCCAGACCCCTTCCTTCCTTCTCTCCTTTCTTCCTCCCGCCCTCCCTTCCTTTCATTGCTTTAGGTATGTATTTTTGTCAATAATACAAAATATATCATGGCCAAAATATACCTCCCACCTAGATCCTGCAGTTGGAATTTCACAATATCAGCTTAGTTTTTGTTTCCATGTGAACATGCTTTCTGTTGTCACTGAGCCCTTGATGGGGAGAGCAAACCTCCCAAAGCTTCCTCTTTCATAGCAGACAGCATTGCCACACTAGAGGTCATGTTTAAATTGCCCCAGTGATTTTTCAAACCTGGTTTCCATCAAAGGTGACACACGCCACCCAGCCACTGGGTCCATTTACTCTTTGCAGTAACTCTGGAAGGTCCTTCCAAAGGCTTGAATCCCAAATTCATGTGTGGCAAACATAATCCCCAGGTGGAGATGGGGCTGTGGGAGGTGATCGGGCCATGAGCCCTCAGAGAGGCTGAATCCACTCACGAAGGCTGGAGAGATGGTTCTGAGGTTAGCAGCACTTGTTGCTCTCATAGAGGACCTAAGCCCGATCACCAGACCCACATGGCAGCTCACAACCATCTATAACTCCAGTACCAGGAGCTCTGACATCCTCTTCTGACCTCCTCAGGCACCAGGTATGTACACAGAGCACCCAAAGCACGCGTAGACGTAAAAGAATAAAATAAATCTAAATAGTTAATTAAAATCCACTCATGGATTAATGGCTTCTCCTGGGAGTGGCTTTGTTATAAAAATCAAGCTCTCTGGCATGCTTTCCTTTTCTTCCCATGGGATATTCTCCACCGCACGATGACACAGCAGAAGTCTCTCAGCAGGTGCCCAGCAGATGCTAGCACCTAGTCCTCTTGATTCCCAGGCATGTCATCCCCACGCTGGCTGATCTGCTTTCTGCAGGTCGGCGGCTGGGGTGGGGGGAAAGGACCTAGCCAGTCCCTTAGCAGATGAGGTTTCACTTTCAAGTTTCTTCATGTACATGTCTTTGTGCTCAGACAACTCTCAACTGGGAGCCGTAAAGCAATTATCATTTAGTAAAGGACTCACCTGCAGCAGCTCTGAGCCTCTGGCTGAGGCTCAAAAGGCAGCTTCCTATCAGGCATGCAGATGGCGCAGCCATGGGCTTGAGAAAACATTCCTGCTGCAGACCTGGAGAAGGGCGGCACACAGAAGAGAAAACACCTCCCTGAGTCATCTGCGTGTTGGAACACGTAACACCTGTGTTGAAAACCACGTCCTGGCTATGGTTGGGATATGAAGTGGCCTTCAAGAAGGTTCAGGCGTTAAAAGCCTGGTTTTCAGGTGCTATTGGATGGTGATTGGCTGCCTAGAGTGCTAACCTTATCGATTGATGAGTTAACTGATTGAGTTCATAGCAGAGTGGGCCCTTGGGAGATGGGCCTGCCTGGAGGAAACAGGTCACCCTTTGAAAAGTACTGCTTGCCCTGTCCTCCCTGCCAGAGCTGTCAGGAGGCAAGCAGCACCGTTGGCCACAGCCTTCTTTCACCATGATATTCTGCCTAAAGCCAGGGACAGGCAGTCTTGGACAGGAGCCATAGCATTGTCCTCTGCTGTGGGTGGGGAAACCCTCCTCCCAAATTCCTTCTGAGCCCAGTTGC
This sequence comes from Psammomys obesus, assembly GCF_907164565.1. NCBI lineage: Eukaryota > Metazoa > Chordata > Mammalia > Rodentia > Muridae > Psammomys > Psammomys obesus. Next base: position 10,903,514 of record NW_026586550.1, read on the forward strand.
TGCAATTCTTATGCTCCCGAGGGAGAAGAGCGCACACCAGGGCACAGGCAGGCCAGGCAAGTACTCACAGTTTGTTTTCATTGGGTGAGCGAGCAAAAAGATCACTTCCTGGGGTGGGGAGTGGACCGGGCACCTCTCTCTCTAGTGTTTGCCTTACAGCTCTGCCCCTTCAGTTCCCCTTGTTTGGCCCCCAGTACCACAGGTGGTCCCTGGTGGGAGCTAAGGAGAGAGGTGTGATAGGGGAAAGGACAGCAGTACCTTGTCATACCTCTCAGTGAGTGGCTTTGTGGGTGTCCACCAGGGCCTGCCAAGGCTGACTGTGTTGGTTTTTCTCAGACTCCTCTCCTTTCTCTCTCTCATCTTGGCTGGCTTAACTATCTCATGCCCCAGCAGAAAGCCTTCTTATTTATCTTCTCCATTGTCCCAAGCTCCCCATTTAACCTTAATATCTACCCCCTCCCCCTGAGACAGAATTTCTCTGTTTAACTGCCCTGGCCATCCTGGAACTCGCTATGCAGAGCAGGCTGTCTTAGAACTCACAGAGAGCCACCTACCACTGCCTTCCATGTGCTGGGACTAAAGGTGTGACACACCACACCCGGCTCACCTTAATATCTTTAAGTTGATTTTTGTTTCATTTATCTATCTATCTATCTATCTATCTATCTATCTATCTATCTATCTATCTATTTATTTTTGTGGTACTTGGGACAAAGCTCAGGCCTGTCACCTGCTAGGTAGGGAACAGGTCTCTCAGTGAGCTAGCTCTCCTAGCTCTCAGTCTGGATAGGTTTGTCGTTGTTATTTTACAGCGGAGAAAACCGAGGCAGAGATCAAATTGTTCAAGGTTACAGGACTACTGGCCCTCAGAGTCCACCTCCTCATGACCCAGCAGATTCAGCAGGGCCCACCCCAGAAGGATTCGCCACACAGCCTGCTATCCAAGGCTAGATCCAAGCGGGCAGATTTTTACGAGGATCTGGTCCAGCCTTCCCTGCTCTGCAGTTCGCAAAGCACGGGGGAGCGTCCCACGGAGGCTGCTGAGGCTCTCATCCTCCTGGACACTGAAGCGCATTTTATTTCTCTGTCCCCCTTCCTACCCCTTCGCCTGGAGTTGGGTTCTTCACATATAACCTGAGTCTCCTCACAGTGGAAGGTGCCAGCCATACCTTGGGACAGGCTGACTCCCACCATGGGAAAGGCTAGGGATTGTGTTCCGGGTCCTGGGGCAGTGCTGCGGGCATTGAGGGTGACAAGCGAGCGTATCCTACTCAGGAGATGTTGGAGAGACCAGGCCAGAAGTAGTCCACAAATAACTGCAGCGGAAAAGTCAGAAAGGTTCAGCTCGGGGATTGAGCAACACGATAGCTCCCTGGAGCTATGGCCCTCCAGGGGTGCCTGGGTGGGACCGTCACCTGTGTGCCTCAGGGCCGCTCTTCCAGCAACACAGGACCACACAGAAGAAAGGCAGGGCCTGCTCCTCTAACCGCCGAGAGGCCACCTGAGAAGAGGGCTCGCTCGGCTGAGAGGTGGCTGGCAAGCACCATCCCTCCCTCCAGGTCTAACAGCGGGAGGGTTAGACCCCGAGGCGGGTGGGGAGCGGGGTGGGGGTTAGGTGGGCGGCAGAGGGATGACTGTTTTGACCCGGACAGGCACTCCAACGTCAAAACAAAGATCCCGAGGCGTGCTATAGGGGTTGGGGATCCACAGGTCTGGTAGGGCTTCCTCCTTCCCAGTTCTCAAGGGGTTGCCCAACTCCGGCTGAGGAGAACATGGGACACAGACCAGTGCCTGCCTAACTGACCCCACACTGACCTCAAGGATGATCCTCTGACTCTGGCGGTGGGCAGGGCTGGAGAGGCCTCAGTGAGTCTGAGGAGAGGAGTTTTTAGCTTGGGAAAGGAGCCGCTGGAAGGAGATCCAAAGATGGCCTCTCTTTTTATTCCTTTAGAAACAGAGAAAGACTAGGTTGGAGAAGAAAGGTTGCAAGAAAGGGCGGGAAGACTGGCAGGGTGGCCAGGCCTCAAGAGGAGGTGCCCAGCGCTGGTGCTGGGAGGGAAGGAGTTAAGGCGGAGAGCTAAGCTGATTTTTTTCCCTCAGATATTTGTTATAGTCGTATAAAGCCGACTAAGCAAACAACCCTTTGGGATTCCTCGTCTCCTGGGAGGTGGGGTGGTAACCTATAGGTGTGAATGGACAGCAGACTTTGTAGCACTCTTCGAATCTGTGACAAGTTTCCCTATACATCCACAGTCACAGAAGACCTTTCTGGGCCTGAGGTTCAAGGCTTAGAAAGGTCTATATGGGGCTGGGTAGGCCCAAAAGGTCTAGTGAGCAACCAGGGGCACAGGAGGCAGGAGAAGCAGCCCCTCCTCGTGTGGCAGGTTATAGAAGGCTTTTCCTGACAGACCGCAGGGTCTGGTGCCAGAGTCTGAGGGCCACAGAAGCTGAGGGAAGAGACGTGTCCTGGGAGCATGTTGGAGCCCTTGGGGTGGAGCACACAAGGATGGGAGTACAGTCCCATTTTGAGATGCATCAGCCATCTGGGATGAGATCCACAGCCTGGGAGTCTTCAGGCAGAGGGGCTTCCCCAGCTCAAATCACCCTGCAAAGGCCCAATAGACAGGCATAGAGTGTGTCACCAAGATGCTGTAACAACAGTAGAAAGCAATAGGCTAATCAAATATCTTGACGGCCAGACAATCCTGGTTCAAGACAAAGGGGCGTAATCAGAGATTCTGGTGGAAAATCAGAACACAGTCCTCTCGGGGAAACTTGTATTGACGATGAGGGGCAGATTTGGGGTATGGCAAAGTCTCTTAAGCACAAGAGTTGGGCATGTTTTCCTAGCTAAGATGGAGATATAACAGCTAGTCCAGTTCCCTCAGACATGGAGTACCCTTGCCTGGTGTAGGCCACCTGCTGCCCAGACCCTGAGGTAACAGGAGCCAGCATGGGAGTCCCTGGACCCTTCAGCAGGGCGATGGCTTCCCCATCTACCCCGAATGCAGGGCTGTTCTGCCTGCCTGGCCTCAGCCCTGCATCTAGGCTCCTCTTCTGCTGGGCCCTTCTAGCCATGCTCTGAAACCTGGGTCAAAGTTGTCTGTCCCCTGATGGCCCCTGGCCACTCCTCCCTCACCCCACATGGACTAGGATTGCTAGATCCTTTAATCTGTGGTGAAACCTGTCTCTGAAAGCCACATACGCCTTGCTGGCTCCTTAGCCTGGACCCTGCCTGAAGGGTCTGCACCTTTCCACTCTTTTGCTTTTGATGAGCAGGCTAGATCCCCATCTGTCTTCATTTCTTATCTAATCTTCTTTCTTTCTTTCTTTCTTTCTTTCTTTCTTTCTTTCTTTCTTTCTTTCTTTCTTTTCTTCTTCTTCTGGAAGCTTCTTGCACAGAGAGGAGAGTGTAAATGAATTAATTATTTTGTATATATTAATTATATGCAGGAAATTATTACAGCAGCAGTTATTCTTTAACCTGCTACTTTATAAATAAAGACACAGAAACTTGCTAGATTTGTAACAAGACTTAAAACACTAGGGCTGGGCAGATACCAACCTCTAAGCTATCTGCTTCCCAGCCCAAATCCCCATAAATACTTGCACATGCTCCACTTGGGCTGCTTCTGCTCCGTCAGGCCAGTCCTCAGAGCAAGCTCTTTTGGCCACGTGCTCCTGGTTATGCTAACACATGGCAACCTGCTCCTTTCTTCCTTCTTCCTCTCTCCTCATGGTCCTTCTGAGACAGCACAAGCCCGTGAACCTTTGTTCTGCCTACCTCTCTTCTGCCTAACCCAGGCAGGCAACTTTATTAGGGATAATTTGGGAGGCAAGGTTTACACAATGTCATTTTGGATACATGAGAATTTGCTTATAGGAAAGTAAGGATCTTGGGGACAAGCAATTAACATTTGAACACATTGTAGCTCCATATCAATGCCAACAGGAAGGCCATGCTGAGTCCTTTCCATCTGTGTGAACTGTTCTTTGTTCTGGTGCATTTGTGGTTGGGCATTCATCTGCTGAGTTTTCAGGTGAGAGCTGAGAGAGCCCAACTGGCTCAAATACCAGTCTGGGGAATGCTCTCCCTGACATCTGGCTTACTTTGAAATGCAGCCCCTTACCTTAGGGAGAAGCTTTGGAGATGAGCTGGTTGTTAATTGAATTCTTTCATTCCTTCCCTTCCTTCTTTCCTTTTTATCTTTTTTTCCTTTCCTTCCTTCCTTCCTTCCTTTTATCCTTCTCTCTTTCTTTCTTTCTTTTTTCCAAGACAGGGTTTCCCTGTGTAGCTCTGGCTGTCCTGGAACTCACTCTGTAGACCCAGCTTAGCCTCTGAGAGATCCACCTACCTCTGCCTTCCGAGTGCTAGGATTAAAGGTGTGCCCCACCACCCAGCACCTTCCTTTCTTGGTGTGGCATTATTGTTGTCTCTTTGATGGACAGGACCCCCAAAGGTCAGTAGTGGGCAGTAATGTGTTTTTTGATATTCAGGCATAAGAAATGCCACCTCATTTTCCCCAAGTCATGTTCATTCGTTTCTTATGAGGGTGTACTACAGCCTCACTATAGATCCATTTCTAGGGGATCTAGAATTAGGCACACATTCCAGAACTTACATGTGTCCGACAGAGGCCACTCATTCTTGGGTCAGAAGCTCTGTTTTCACTGCTTTCACCCAATGCAAATGCAGCTTCCAGGTACTGGTCTTTCCTCCTTAGGACTCAGAAACCCTGCACTTCCCCTGTGGGCACTGCTTGCCCTGTGGAGTCATCAGAGGCCCTGTGAATTCATTTCTGTCTCTCTAGCCTAGGACCTGACACTTCCTCTGAACCTGTGGGAGCACCTAAGCCAGTAGAACGTCCTCCATCTTGGGCTATTCTGGGGACTCAGCCCATGGATCTTTCTTATCCTAAGTCTCCTGGATTTAGTATTTTATGAGTGAAGGCTTTTAAAAACAAGCTTTCTACTTTTCCCTGGGGTTAGACACCATTTTGTCTTCAGGAAAAAAATTTGCTTCTAAGGGGAAGATCCCCTGCCCCCACTCTGCTAATGCACATGGAAGTTGGAGGGCTCATTCTAACCTATTTGTGGTTCCAGCCTACCGCTGGGTACATCTTCACACTCAGCTCTTGGTGTCATTTACAGAAGGCTGGGTACATGCACCCTCAGGGGCTCAGGGGTTGGCCTGCTCAAGCTCCTCTTCTAGAAGCTGTGTTTGTGTTTCACTGAATGGCTATCCCATGGAAGAAGATTCTGGTCTCCCTGCAAAACCTGATGCTCTATTCTAGACCCCACTGTGCAGAGTTCAAGGGTGAAACCAGGTCCATTGCAAACTCAGACTCTGGTTTCACCTGCCACTGAAAGACTGGCACTTCTAGAAGTTGGCTGCTCTGAGGAGGGCGGACACCAAGCAGGACAGCAGGTTGGAGTGATGGTGGATAGCCCAAAACTATTCAAGAGGCAAGCCTTAGTCACCTCATAGATACCTAGGAGAGTCATCTTTTCAGACGCTGTCTGGTTTGGTTCTTGTCTGTCTCAGGCTGAACTGACCTGGCATGAGGTCCCTACATACTGAAGTCCTGGCCCATGTTAATTCTGTGACAGCCTATTGTTGTTCCCAGCCTCTGCTGCCATCTCAGGACAGGGTGTCGGCTTCCTTAGATATGAGAAGAGCTCCGAATACTGAAGAACTTGTCCTTGTCCAAGTGACAGACAGGAGGGTCTCTTTAAAAACAATTTAAAATGTATTTATTTACTTATATTTTGTATCATTGTTTTGCCTGAATGTTTGTATGTGAGCCATGACAAGACATTTCCTGGGAGATACAACACACATGTCTTACCCACCCTAGATAAAACAAACAAACCATGACAGACCAAAACATGAATAACAAAGTGCAATTTGGTGAACCAATGAGTTTTATTGGGTTTACTTATAGGAATATGGATAAGGAGTTACTGGAGCAGAAATGACTCAAAGACAGATATATCACCAAGGCCCAACCCAGCATGGGTGACAGCCCCTGGGATCCTGGAGCCCACTGCACATCCTGCAGACAGGCAAACAGATTGGAGGTTGTTCTTTCCAAGGGATGCTGGTCTAGACCACTTCCGGGCAGCTGGGCTGGTTTCTGCTTCTCCAAGGCCTGGTCTGGTCTCAGAGCATTCTCTGTAGTTTGTCTTGCAGTTCAACGCTGCTCCTCCGAGAGGCACTCTCAGCTTTTATTGCTTATTCTGGCAGAGAGGGACCTAGTGAATCTGGTCAGTTTTAGGGACTTCCTGAAAGTGTTTTGTGTTGTTTACTTTCGTGTTTAAGGAGCTTCCCTGAAGGAATGTTTCAGTCTCAGAGGAAACTGCCAGTCAACGCATGTGTATGTCGCACCCTCAGAGATCAGGTCCCCTCAGGGCATCAGGTCCCCTCGAGCTGGAGCAGTAGTTCTCAGTCTTCCCAGTGCTATGACCCTTTAATTCAGTTCCTCAAGTTGTGAGCACAACCATAAAATTATTTTCATTGCTATTTCATAACTGTAATTTTACTACTGTTATGAATCGTAATGTAAATATCTGATATTTCTGGTTGTCCTAGACCTCCCCTGTGAAAGGGTCACTCAGCCCCTACAGGGGTCATGACCCACAGGTTGAGAGCTGCTGGTCCACAGTCAAAGAATGAGCTGCCCTGTGGGCGCTGTGAACTACAGCCAGGTCTCCCAGAAGAGCAGAGAGTGCCCTTCCCTGAGCTGGCTCTCCAGCCACTTGGACAGGAGGGTCTTACATGACCACTGTGACACCTGCTCCAGCATAGCATGAGAATGCAAAGGCTGGATTGACAGTTCAGTCTGGAGGTGTTCCGGGACCAAGAGAAATGAGCTTGGCTGTTGGAGATGGGCTTGAGCAACCAAGCAGGTAGAGTGGCAAATGGGTATCAATGCCAGCCTTCCACAGAAGAGCTGAATATCGTCCCCAGAAGTACCCCTGCTGGGCAACACAGAACCTGGACCGTTAGCCTCTCAGGCTAGTTCTCTGGGAACTTTGGAGGAAATTCTACACGTGGGAACACAGAGGCCAAGGAGCCTGGGCTGAAACTGTTCCAGGAGGTCCCCCCTGGTTCCCAAGGGCTGCAGATGGCTTCCCATCACTGTGACAAAAAAACAGAAGCAACTTAAGAGTGGGGAGGTTTGCTTTGGCCAAATGTCAGATCATGATGGCCAGGAAGGAATGGCGGAGTCCATGGTACTGGGACAGGTGGCACAGGCTTCCCACATCTTGGCGAGTTAGGAAGCAGAAAGAGGGAGGGAAGCTGAAGCGGCGTTATTAATAGTTATTAATAACGACCTCAAAAGGCCTGCCCCAGAAGCACAAGTACGCCATCTAGAGGCCACATCCCACGGCAGCACTGTGGCTGGTCCCAACTACTCAAAACAAGCACAGGTAGGGGAGATTTCCCACCTGTAGGGGTCGCTCTGTGCCTTTGTGAAAACAGAGACAGAGAGACAAAGACAGAATCTTTTTAGCACATTCCTGCGCGCGCGCGCGCACACACACACACACACACACACACACCTCATTTGAAAATTGCACCCCTTTTCTCCCAGCAAACAGGGCTTCGCCAGTAATCCTAGCTTTTAGTATTAGGTCAGGCCTGAATTCCAGATCCCTGTGGCCCCCAGGCCAGGAGCAGGTTTGGTTAGGTGCCATTCACAGCTTGCATCCGACCTGCTTCTATTGATGCATTCACACGTGTGGGCAGAAGAGTCCCATTGCCCAAGAAAGGCAGCTGCAAGAAACATAGGTAAAGATCTCTCTCTGTGCGCACCTAAGGAGCCAGGTCTTGCTGTTTGTGGTGGGTGCCAAGGCCCTTGCTCTTTAGCTCTGTGTGTGCTTGGGACAAAAGGGGCTGGTGAGGTGAGGTGACTGTAGGGAAGCAGATTTAGGGACCAGGAATCGTCAGTCTCTAACGGTGGCTCAGGCAGGGTGGGAGCTCTCTGCCGCCTGCAGCCCGGAGCAGGTATTGCGGTCCTCAGTCAACGTTCTTCCAGACATGCTAAATGTGGGTCCTCTGGAGAGCAGTCAGTCACCAGGAGGTATTTTCAGGCTTGGAGCGGTCAAGGAGGGCAGGGCCCCCAACCACGCTCTCGGGCAGGGTCTCCCAGCTGGCTTACTCCCCACTACCGCGCTGCTGGCATAAACCGAAGGTTCCTTCCAGATAGAGATGCTTGTCTTCTCCAACGCATCAGAATGCAGCTGTACGCCCTTCTTGTCGCTAGAGGGCAGCCGTGTGCAAAGGGAAAGCGGAGCTTGCCGTAGAGGGGACAAGGGTCTTTTCCCAGCTTGGGTCCTCAAGAGAGTGAAAGCAATGCAAAGGCGAGGTCATGATAGTTTCCTCACGTAAGCAAGCTAGGGGGGATTACACCTTGCACAGTCAAACAGTAATTAAGAGTAAGTAAACTAATAGTCAGAGTAGTAGTTCTCTCTCTCTCTCTCTCTCTCTCTCTCTCTCTCTCTCTCTCACTCTCCCCTAATGACCCACCTTACTCTTCTGAGGCTCTACCTCCCAACAGTGCCGCACACTGAGCCTCAATTATTATTTTTACCTTTTTTGAGAATGTATATATATGTCAATAGGAGAAGGATGATGTAATCACACTTGTGATAATTCCAGATTATTTTATATGAGGAATTCAGATAGTTACAGAAAGTAGCAAATAATTTTAATTTTCAATAAAAATAATCCTAACCATTTATTTTTTGAGACAGAATCTCCAGGAGTGCAGGAGGTTTTGAGGTAGTGGGGGATGGTTTTGAGTTCACACTCCTGCCCTACCCTGAATGTTGGGGCTTACAAATGTCCCACCATGCCTAGTTTATGAGCCCCGGGCATGAGACCAGGGCTTCGGGCACATTCTTCAGCACACCCCGCCCAACCATATACTAAAGTATTTGGAAACAGTGTGCGGTATAGTAAACCTGAAAGAAAACCGACTTACGTAACGTGTGTCTCGTTTACTGAAACAGCCCATCTACGGATCTGTTTTATAGTAACAAAACCTGTATTTATTCCCGTTGTTTGTCAGGTTCGGGTTTTTTCCTCAGCTGGTGTGAGCTGGGCTTCCTGTCACTTGCAGGTTCCTGTTTCCCTCTGGGAGAGGCTAATGCACAAGGCGGCGGTTTTTGGCAGGATTATTACTGAGGGCATCATTTCCACCCAGAAGTCAATCTCTCTGCAAGAACCAGCTCTTCTGGACTGCAGATTGTCCCTCTGGAGATGCTAAACATAGCTCCCCTGCAGACTGGGCTGCGGGTGTTGCCCTTTCTTCTCCCTCCCTTTCTTTCTCTCTTACTGAGACTTTTAAATTTGTTTCTTTTACGCACGCTGGTGTTTTGCCTGAGGGTATGTCTGTGCACCACATGCACGCCTGATGCTTGCGAAGGTTGACAGAAGGTGTTGGACCCCTGGAGCTGCAGCTCTAGACACCTGTGAGCCATCGTGTTAGGTGCTAGCAACCGAGCCTGGGTCCTCCTAAAAGCGACGTGTGTCCTAAACCATGGTGCGTCTCTGCAGCCTGGTGTTTCTCTAGAGGGCAGTCTTCCCTTCTAAGAGTAACCCAGCTGACTTACTCTTCTTCCTCTCCTCCCCTCCCGCCCCTTCCCCCCCCCCCCATTCATTCTTTCTTTCTCCTGTAATGCTGGGGATTGAATTAGGATCCTTATATATACTAGGAAAGTGCTTTACCATTGAACTATACCCTTATCCCTTGGCCAGTAGCCTGGCTTTTCTTTGGGGACTGTTTCTTCCCACTTTCTTTTTCTTTTCTTCTTTCTTTCTTTCTTTCTTTCTTTCTTTCTTTCTTTCTTTCTTTCTTTTTTTCTTTCTTTCTTTCTTTCTTTTTTCCTTCCTTCCTTCCTTCCTTCCTTCCTTCCTTTCTTTCTTTTCTTTTCTTTTTTTTCTTTTTTTTGGAGACAGGGTTTCTCTGTGTAGCCCTGGCTGTCCTGGAACTCACTCTATAAGCCAGGCTGGCCTCATACTCTACCTGCCTCTGCCTTCTGAGTGCTGGGACTAGAGGCGTATGCCACCAAATGCCTGGCTCTTCCCACTGTCAGTCCCAAATCTGGTTGTGGATGGCTGTGACCCCAATTCCAGGGCTGTATGATCAAGGCCTTAACCTCAGCCACTGGCCCAGGAGAGGGTGTATGTAGGTTAGTTTTATGTCAGCTTGACACCAGCTAAAATCATTTGAGAAGATGGACTTTGAATTGAGAAAATGCCTCCATAAAAACTCAGCTGTCAGCAAGCCTGTAGTGTATTTTCTTGGTTAATGAGTGATGTTGGTTGGCAGAGCCCATTGTGGGTGGTTCCATGCCTGGGCAGGTGGTCCTGGGTTGTAGAAGAAAGCAGGCTGTGAGGAGCAAGCCAGTAAACAGCGTTTCTCTGTGGCCTCTTTCAGTTACTGCCTCCAGGTTCCCGCTTTGAGTGGCCACCCTGACTCCCCTCAGTGTTGGAGAGTGGCCTGAGAGTTGTGAAGTGAAACAAATCCCTCCCTTCTCAAGCTGCTTTTTCCATGGTATTTTCCTCAGCAATAGGAAGCATAACCAAGACGGGGAATGTCTGCTGTGCCACGCCGACAGGACTGGGTTAGGTCTCACCTCTTTCTCTGTTGACTCTGCACATGGCAAGACGCAAGTTTGGTGTTCTGATGGCCACTTTCTACTTTGTGGAGTCTGAGGATGAAGCCAACACGGAGAAGACGAAAGGCAGACTAAGGAGTGGCATAGGGCTTACCTCAGGGATGAAGCTTCAGTCTAGCTGAGGCTGTCCCAGCTCTCAGTTGTGCGAGCCAATGTGTTTCTCCTTTGCCTCAGCTGGTCCGGGTCTGAGTTTCTGGTGCTAACACCTGGAAGTAACTTGACGGCAGAAGGCAGCAGAAGAATTGGCTGGGTGGGGTTTGCAAGGTAAGCTGACTCGGGGCAAGGCAACAGCCTTCTGCTCTTGGCTGGCAACGAGGTGATTGTGCTACGTAGCAATGAGGAAGCAGCTGATGAGCTCACTGCTTGGACTTACTGTTAACATGCACGCAAGGGTCTTAGGGAGCTTAGTGGGCAAAGTTGAAGTGCTCTTCCAACAAGATCAAAGAAGCAAGTCCATGGGCTAACTGTGCTAACTGCACAGGCCTGAGGAAATCATCCTAACAAGTAAGCCAGCCCCAGAAAAGCGCACTGTGCAGTGTAGTGGGCTATTCACCAGAGAAGACGGCTTGGGCATGGGCTTAAGCCAAAAGAAAGTCTCTATCAGCGGCCAGCAACTATACCGTGTGTTTGGGATCCCAGCGGAGCACTGAGCCTTTCTCAGGGTGAGCACAAAACCATGTTCTGAGTTGACAACAAGAACAATTAGCCAGAAGCAGAACTGCAGAAACCAAAAAGCAAGGTCAGTACATTTTAGAGACTTTTCCATAACTACCGACTTTGGTTGGTTAGGTCTTTTTCATTTATTTATTTATTTATCTATCTATCTATCTATCTATCTATCTATTTATTTATTTATTTAATTTTTGGCAGGTGTTGTGTCTACATGCTGAGTTTTACAGCCTGAATAACACTTCCATCATGTAGGCAGTTGGGCTAAGGTCTGGGGCCCTGTTACATGCAGTTTCAGTGGTAATAGAGGACCTAGACTAGTCAAATTCACAGAGACAGGAATCAAATGCTGGGTGCCAGGTGCTGAGGTAGGAGGGCAGGAGTTGCTTAATGAGTGTAGAAGTTGACAAGATGAAGAATGTTCAGGACGTGGCTGTGGAGATGGCTGCATAGGGCATGGATGGTGCTGAGCAGCACTGAGCTGGCCAGTTAAAAAGCAGTAAAGATGGTACATTTCCATTTTGTGTGTGTTTGGCTACGGTTTCACAAACAGCACACATCAAAGAAGAAAAAATACAGCTTGTTGAAAAGGTCTTTCTGCATGTGGCCTGTAACCCACACAAAGGAAGAGAGAAAGCTGGAACTTAGGGGAATAATGCTCATTATTAAATGTCCATATCTCCTATGCTTTTAAAATATAAATTTATTTACTTCTGACACAGAACAGAGACGTCATGTGCCTTGTGTGTGTGCAGGCACGTGTGTGTGTGTGTGTGTCTGTGTGTGCACACGGTACATACATCTGCTCGTGAAGGCTAGAGGACAACATTGGGTCTTTCTTTAGCAGTTATCACTTATTTTTAATGGAAGTTTTGGGGGCACTGGAGAAATAGCTCAACTATTCAAGGCTTAGGCTCGCACTTAAGTTTGGGCTCACACTTAAATGGGTTTTTTAATTATATGTATTTATTTGTATGTGCAGGTTCGTATGAGTTTATATCACAACACTTATGAAAGAAAGAAGCTTGTGGGAGTCCGTTCTCTCCTTCCACCGTGAGGAGTCCTGGGATGGAGCTCTTGGTCACCAGATTTGATGCCAAGCTCCTTTACCCGCTGAACCATCTCAGCAGTGCCATTTCAAAACTGTTTGAGCTGGAGTCTCTCATTGGCCTGCAATTTGACAAGCAGGTGGAGCATTCTGGCCAGGAGCCTTGGAAGCCCCTTGTGCTGAAATCACAAAGGTACACCACCTCACCAGGTGTTTTGTTTTAATGTGGGTTCTAGGGGTCACATTCAGATGCCCCTCATGCACATAAGGCAGATGCTTTATCATTTTAGCTACTGAGCTACAGACGAGGGAAATAAAGGCACAAGGAGGCTAAACAGGGAAACTGTGCTCTGGCTTAAGTGTGAAGTGTCACCCTCAGGCTCATGTGTTAGAATGCTTGGTTGTCAGCTTTGAGTGCTATTTGGTAGACTGTGGAACCTTTAGGAGGAGAAGCCTAGCTGGAGGGTACTGGTTTGTGTGCCTTAAGAGATTATAGCCTCATGCTCCTCCTCTACCTTGCTGGGCCTCTTCCACAACCCCGAAAGAACAAACTGAAATCATACCGCTCCCTTAAGTTGCTTCTTGTCAGGTATTTGGTCAGAATGAGGAGGAAAGTGGCTAATACGCCGGATGTGGCCTAACCTTAGCCTCTAACATCACCGCAGTCAAGCCTTTTCACCTCCCTGTCCTCACTCTTCTGCCCAGTTCTCCAGAGTCACTGTAGCCCAGGCTGGTCCAAAACTTGCTGTGTAGCTGAGGCTGATACTTTTGCCTGCACCTCTTCTCTCTCTCTTTCTCTTTCTCTCTGTGTGTGTTTTGAGACAGAGTTTCTCTGTGAAGCCTTGGCTGTCCTGGCTTCGCTTTCCAGACCTCACTGGCCTTGAGCTAATAGAGATCTGCCTGCCTCTGCCTCCCCAAGTGCTGGAATTACAGGCATGCACCATCTCACCCAACTTTCCCTCACCTCTTGAGAGATGGGACTACAAGTATGTGTCCCATGCCAGTTTATAGGGCTTGAACCAGGGTTACTGCCTGCCAGGCAAGCGCCTCACAGATGAGCTGCACTTCCTGCTTCCCGTAGGCTTCTCTGACTCATGCTCAGAATCTTGTCTTCCTACAGCAGAGACCAAAATGGAGGTCACTGGTCAGAGCGCTGAGGCCTCGCCAACGGGCAGACATTTCCAGGAATGGAAGCTGACCCTTGCCGACGTACATCGCAGGCTCTATGACTGCACCACGACATTGGTGGAAGCTCCCGAGACCCCAAGGGAACTGGGCTATGGAGGCAGTATCCTCTGGCTCCCAAAGTCCGACCCCTTGGCAATCGGCAGGCCTTTTCGCCTGAGAAGGTGACTGACGACACCCGCACAGCCGGACGGGCTGCCTTGCTCCTCCCTGGTGCCCTCCCTCCTCCCCATGTCCTCTACCCCACAGACTCTATTCCTGCGGAAGGACAGTCTTTCGGTGCAGGGATGGAAAGCGTTTGCCCTGAGCTGCTGCCCGCTGCTTCCAGCCCTCCTGAGCAGTCATGCCGCAGCTTCTCAGCCCAGGCTCACACCATGGGCCAGGGCGTCTCTGGGTGCACGCACAGCCGGCTCTGGGGCTCACCTGAGAGAGTCGGGGCCCTTGCTGCATGCACCTCTGGGGTTGCACAAGGGGCGGGCTGAGCAGAAAGACGTTCTATCGCCCCCTGGCTCAGAAGGAAAGGTGAAAGGAATGTGTCTGGGAAGACTCCAAGGCAGGAAATCTGGAGAACCGGAGGAGGGTGTGGTCGCCAGCCACCTGCTAGGGAGGCTTGTCCCAGCGAGACAGGTGATGGGCCAGGAAAAAAAAGCAAGTCCTCCGAGGGTTAGACAGACAAGCCCCCCACCCCCGAAGGAGAGCGCTGGACAGATGAGGCGTTTCCCCAGCAGAAGGAGGCTCTTCCTGTTCCACTGCCTGCCCAAGAAAGGAGAACCTTAAGGGCCCGTGGCTCCAAGTACTGTGTCATTCAACTACACTCACAGGGACTTGGAAATGAGATTGATTGTCCAAATTAATTGCCGTAAATAGACACAGTATAACTGTGTATGTTTATGTGGTACAAATAATGTTCTGATACATATGTATACAGTTGGAAATATTTGATTCAAACTAATTTGCATATAAATTTCCTTAATCACTTATTCCTCTTTTTAAAAAGTTTTATGTTTTTTATATCTGAGCGCTCTGTCTGCACATATGCCTGCAGGCCAGAAGATGGCATCAGATCTCATTAGAGACAGTTGTGAGCTGCCATGTGGGTGCTAGGAATTGAACTCAGGACCTCCTGAAGAGTAGTCAGTGCTCTTAGCCATCCATCTCTGTGATCCTGATTACTTACTATGTTTGCTGAGAACACTTAACACTTAGTTTTTAGCATGCGTGTGCGTGCATGGATGTGTGTGTGCATGAGTGCATGGGCGCCAGAGGGAGTCTTGGACGTTCCTCAGGAGCCATACTTTTTTTTGAGGCAGGGTCTTTCTCTGGCCTGGAGCTCTGTAGGTAGACAAGGCTGGCTAGCCAGTGAGCCCTGGGGATTCATGGGGCTCCTTCCCTGGCGCTGGATTATAAGCATTTGCGTCACATTCAGCTTTTAAATAGCAGTTCTTGTACCTACAAGGTAGCACATTACCAAGGGAGCTAGCCACAGCCCCTCCTTCCCTTAGCAGTTTTCCGTTTCTGTGTGCATGTGTGTGTGCATGTGTGTGTGTATGTGGAGGTCAGAGGTTGATGTCTGGAAGTATCCTTGATTGCTCTAGGTTATTCAACGAGGTGGGACCTTTCGGGCGATTCCAGAGCTTTATGCTATGGCTAATCTCGCTAGCCAGCTTGTCTAGGAATTGTCTCTGCTTCTGAAGCTGGACTTGCAGCTCACCTGGCATTTATTTGGGTTCTGGGGATCCGAAGCCTGACCCTCTTGCTGACACAGCAAATAGTTTATCCACTGATCCCCCCCCCCCATTCCTCTGAGCAGTTTGGAAATCCAAACCTCATGGTGATTCACTACATGTATCCTGCTGTGTGATGGGTCTCAGGATGCAGAGATCCGAGGCAGTGGTTCTTAACCTGTGGGTTGTGACTCCTTTTTTTGGGGGGGGGTCAAATGACCCTTTTACAGGGGTTCTTAAGACTGTAGGTACCTGCATTGCAATCCATAACAGTAGCAACAAAATTACAGTTATGAAATAGCCACCACCATAATTTTCAGGTGGGGCCACCACAGCATGAGGAACTGTACTGAAGGGTCACAGCATTAGCGGGTTGAGAGCCAGTGTTCTAAGGGAATTTTTGTACTCCTGACTGAGCAACTTTGCTTAGGACTGGCCAGTCGGAGACTCCAGAATTATGCCAAACCATGACCACATCGCAAACATCCTCCACTTCTCCATGAAGCTTCTCTTCGCCTTGGTTTCACATTTCCCCTCATCTTAATTTAAGGTCCTCATAGTGGGCGATTTCTTTAGCTTCTGTGACAGGTGGGCTGCTCCTGGCCCTCCTTCTGGCTGGTCCCCCATGGAGATGTGGAGGAGACAAGGGTTACCTTTTGCTGAGTACCAGCCCTGTCCAAAAGGGGAAAACACTGTCATCTGCATGCTGGCACAGTCCTCACCCATGTGGACACGCTTCTCCTGATGGTCTCCCTCCTTGAGCACCTCCCTACAAACCACCCCTCTCCCCGCTCTGTAAGCCTTATTAGAATCGGGCACACGCCTGTAATCCCAGCACTGGGGAGGCCGAAGCAGTCGGATCTCTGTGGGTTTGAGGCCAGCCTGGTCTACAGAGCGAGTTCTAGGACAGCCAAGGCTACACAGGGAAACCCTGTCTTGAAAATGCCCCCCCCCCCCAAAAAAAAACCTCATTAGGACATGTTTGTCTACAGGATCTCATCCAGTGACTATTTTTCCTGAGACCTTCTGACAGCTTGTACTCTTTCACAGCTTGACATTATGTGTGCTGTTTCAGTCAGATATTGTGGCCTGGCAGTTCAGAGCTGCCTCATCTGCATGCTTTTTCTTTATACAATATTGTATATTAAAAACATGAATTATTCACTAGCATCAGAAATGGAGTCATTTCTCATCGCGCCTCTGGTTCTCAGCTCCTCTGGAAAACTGGGGCACACTGACCCCTGGAGTGGCTGCTATTCAGCGGGCACCCTCCAACGTGAGCTGACTCCTTCCGGTGTCCCGGCTGTCCTGGAGGCTTAGGCTTTGCAAATCTGTGTTCTCCACGGTCTAGCCAACAGAGGCATTCCAGAAATGCTCGAGACTCATAGGAAAACACAAATCAGGCAGGTGGCAAGGTAGTGGGCTGGGACAGAGGGAGGTCAGGGTGTGAGCATTGGGATGGCCTTTCCTTTGTGACTGAACCTTCTAGAATGAGAATGTGGCAAAGGCACACAAACTTGTGAGTATGTTAAAGGACGATCAAATATAGACTTAAAGTGGCATCAAGAGTTATTTTTTGAAAACAGAATTCCATGTAATCCACGCTGGCCTTGAACTCACTGAGTAACCTAAGATGACCTTAAACTCATGCCTTCACCTTTCAAGTACTGGGATTACCCACAGGCACTGCATGTGCTGATGTAAAGATGATAAATTTAAATTATTGTCTAAATTGATCTACATGAAAAAAAGTATTTTAAAAGCGGAAATGGAATTTCCTATTACCCCAGTGGGATGGTGACCCAAAATTTCACCTCAGTTGATTTAAAAGAAGAAACAGAAATGCCTTTTCCTTCCCCCAACTTTGGGTTTGTGGGCCAGGATTCATAGTTACATAACAGTGGAAGAAGACAAAGCCATATTCTGAGACACAAGAAGAACACAGGGACACCTGGCACACAGCCCTCTAGACACAGGGACGTGCCTCTGAATACAGAACCATGGACGCCTGCCCCGAGGGACAGGAGTGGGGCTGGCCTTGGTGGCTGGGGATACATTCCTACACATCTGCTTTTTAAAAATGTTAAATGTGTGTGTGTGTACGTGTGTGTAGGTATACATGTGTGTATGCGTGTGTATGTGTGTGTTTGTGTGTGTGTGTTTATGTTGTAAATGTGTATGTGTGTATTTGTTATGTATGTGTATGTGTGTGTTTTTGTGTGTATGTGTGTGTTTATGTTGTGTGTGTGTATGTGTGTGTGTGTGTGTGTGTGTGTATGTATATGTGTGTGTGTGAGTCAGGGGATAACTTGTGGGAGTTGATTTTCTCCTTCCACCATATGGAATTGAACTTATGTCCTCAGCTTTAGCAGCTTTACCTGCTGAGCCATCCCGCCAGCCTATCCAGACCTCTGCTCCTCATGCTCACCTCAGTTCCGATCAAGCATGTTCAGCAGTATGTGACACTGTGGGCCCCTGGTGTCTGGCGCAGGAGTCCGCATCTGAGGCACTTGTCAGCAGGCTGACATCCCACTGCCCTGTGAGCCCCACCGAGGCCTCGCCGTATTCATACACATGCTTGCTCTGAGGGGCAGCTGGTGCTGGCTTAGGAACCCTGCCTCTCATGGGTACCTGAGGCCTTGTCTGGACACCCTCGTCTGGGTTTGGGTACACCAGAGAAGCTGATGTAAGGATTTGAGATTAAGCAGGTTTGGCGGCAGTGGTCCCAGAAGGCCTTTGGGGGGATGAAGGGTTCCATTCGGGGCTTTGAGGACTCCAAAGGCTGGGTCCTTCTCTTGGATCAGCCCCTGAAGTCTGCTGGTCAGGGCTAGGACACTCTTAAGTCAGCCCCCCTGCCTCTGCTTGGCTGCTTCGTCCTTGTCTCTCCTGTTTAGCTCAACTACTCATGGCATGAGCCTCCTGGCTGACGCTCTTGCTCCAGCCTTGCGCCTGACTCCAAAGTTAATTTTCCTACAGTTATGGTCATTGACCTAACCTGCTCTCATGTCTTTGATGCTTCCTGTATGATGAGATTTTCAGCTTTGAGCTTGGCACCCCACCTAGGCACTGTGTAAAGAAGCAGAGAATGTTCTCAGAGCTGAAGGAGAGTTTTGGCCAGTCTTAATCCAGGAGGCTTAGGAGGTAATGGCTCCTGTGCCTGCCATCCATTCTCCACCTTCTCCTAGCACCACCCATCACCTCTACCACCACCACCTCCATCATCGTGATGATCACCATCACCACCACCAGCTACCACCACCACCATCCACTACTACCATCACCATCATCTACCACCACCACCACCATCACTACCACCATCATCACCCTCATTTACCACCACCATCACCATTATCACCACCACCACCATCATAATCACCACCACCATCACCATCATCACCACAACCATCCATCATTCACCACCATCAGTCACCATCATCCACCATCACCCCACCACCATCACCACCTCCATCATTGTGATGATCACCATCACCACCACCATCTACCACCATCACTATCACCTACCACCATCCACCACCACCATCACCATCATCTACCATCACCACCACCTCCACCACCATCATAATCATCATCATCATCACTATCATTTACCACCATCCACCATCCACCACCA
>NW_026586550.1:10922469-10924166 GCF_907164565.1 Psammomys obesus
CCATCCACCATCCACCACCATTAATCACCATCATCCATCACCACCACTGCCACCATCACCATCTATTATCACCACTATCAAATCCTACTGACTATGTAGTCAAGGATAACCTTGAGAAACACCCAGTTAATCAGGTGCCAGGGACGGAACCCAGGGCTTTGTGTATACTTAAGTGTCTTAGCTACTTTTCTAGTGCTGTGAAGGCACATCATGACCAAGACAACCTACAGAAGAAAGAGGAAAGAATTTATCATGGCCCAGAAGATGGCAGCAGACAGGCTTGGAGCTGGAGCAGTAGCTGGGAGTTCACCTCTCATCCACAAGCACAAGGAGAGGGAGAGAGAGAGAGAGAGAGAGAGAGAGAGAGAGAGCACTTAGAATGGCCCATGCTGGAGGCTAAGGCTATGGCAGATCCCTTCAGGTCAGAGCAGAGGTCAGGAAAGGTTATGGAGGACACCTGACCAGGGAGATGACTCAGCTCTGTGTCAACCATGTCTGCCATGGCTGCTTCAGAAACTCCCTTGGCCTTTTTGGTTGTTATTTCTTGAGACAGGGTCTCACTATGCAGTCTGGGTTGGCCTCAGTCTATGTAGCCCCACCCAGGCCGACTTCAAACTCCTGATTCTCCTGCTTCAGCCTCCCAAGCAGGGGGATGACCAGCTTGGGCTTGCATGCTCAAGTCCATTCTCAGCTCACTGGGGGAGGGTGTCAGCTACTGTTTGACAAGTTCCTGCAGCTTAGCTCCGTTGTGATGACATGAACTTGTAATCCTAGGGCAGGAGGGCCTGCTGGAGGCTAGCCTGGTCTACTGTGAGTTGCAGGCCAGCCAGAGCTAATGAGACCCAGTCTCAAAAATCCCAAAAGAGAGGCTGAGGGAATGATTCCGTACTCAAAATGCTTGCAGCTCAAGCATGAAGCGTGAGTTCAGGTCTCCGGCACCCATGTAAAAGCTGGACTGGCATCATCAAGCATCTGAAAACCAGCAGTGGGGGCCAAAGAGAGACCTATCCATGGAAAAGGTTGACCAGCTCAGTCTAGCTGAACTGGTGAGCCTAGGCTGTGAGAGACCTTGTCTCAGAAAAACAAGGGGCTATCAAGTGTGGTGGTGTATGGCTTTAATCCCAGCACTTGGGAGGCAGAGGCAGGCTATGAAATCAGAGGCCATCCCGGTCTATACAGCTAGTTCCTTCCAGGACTGTGTAGTGAGATCCAAAAAAGTGGAGAGTGAATATACCCAACGAATATCTCCCGCTTCCACGTGCAAACGCAAACATTCACACGTAAGCCAAAAATGAGGGGGAAAGTCCCTGAATCACAACAGATGGCTGGCTGCAGCGCTGTTCTGCCTTGTCCCCTGGCTTCGGCGGTGCGGTGCGGTGCGGGATGTTTCTCTCCGTTGCAAGTCCCAGATCCCACCCGTCTGTTCTGCCTCCAGGGCACCCCGGGGGCAGCCTTGCCAGGGCCGTGTCCAGGGAACCCCCCACACCCCCACTTTAGAAGACGCCCAGCAGCAGGCTGGGGAGGAGGAGCGCCTTGGCTCCCAGCTGTCCCGGGTGGCGGGGCTGGTGACCTGAGCGGTCCTCCCTCCCCGCAACCCCGCCCGCGGCTCCCGTGTAGTCCCGGCTCCTCCCCCGCGCGGGGCTCGGCGCGCAGGCTGCGGCGCGCACAGCGGGGACCCGAGCGGCTCCAGCGCGGGG